>NW_024879574.1:0-202500 GCF_900700415.2 Clupea harengus
CAACGGGTCAGGGCTGGACTGGTGTCAGACTCTTGTGGATGAGGAGGAGAGGAGAGAGGGGGAGGAGGAGAGGAGAGAGGGAGAGGGGGGTTACAGAGACTATGAGGGCTCTGGGTTCAACTCTGACACACCACTGATCTGACTCTCACTCTCTCTCTCACTCACACACACTCACACACTCACACACTCACACACACACACACACATACAGGACTGTAAGGGCTTTGGGATTGAACTCTTAACACCCCACTGACCTGACCAGCAAATAAACCCACACACACAGACACACAGACACACAGACACACAGACACACACACACACACACACACACACACACACACACACACACACACACACACACACACACACACACACATGCACACACACACACACGCACACACACACATAGGGAGAGCTTTTCTTTTTACCAGTTCATGACTTCTCTTTTCTGTTCATAACTTCTTCCATCAACACAACCATAGTGTTCAGTGTGATTTTTTGTGTGTGTGTGTGTGTGTGTGTGTGGGTGGGTGTGTGTGTGTGTGTGTTGTGTGTGTTGTGTGTGATGAATGTGTCTGCTTGTGTTGCTGTACATACAGGGAGCTTGCTGTAAAACTATTAAGCTTTCATGGCAAAGCCTCTCAATGCACTTGTGTAGGTCTGTGTGTGTGTGTGTGTGTGTGTGTGTGTGTGTGTGTGTGTGTGTGTGTTTTCAGCTCTTTCCTGTGTCTGGCCTAAGAGTGTGTAGTTAATGCTGTACTTTATTGTGCCTGTTTACAGGAACCACAACTTTACTAAACTGCAATAAAAGTCCACGATCCCTGAATCTCTGTTCCCAGTGATTTGATAGAATTACAGAATTACTGTGTGTCTGTGTCTGTGTCTGTTTGTCTGTGTGTGTGTGTGTGTGTGTGTGTGTGTGTGTGTGTGTGTGTGTCTGTGTCTGTGTCTGTGTCTGTGTCTGTGTCTGTGTCTGTGTCTGTGAGTGTGTCTGTGAGTGTGAGTATAGGGGGTATCTTTGTGTTGGGTATATGGAACAGCGTCACGTAATTAGGATACAAAAGAAGTTACTGTATTCCGGTACAGTTACAGAAAAAGAAGATGTAATTAGATTACAGATACATTTGCTAAAAATTGGGATTATTACCAGGAATACACATTTCAAATAGATTTACAACACTTTACGAATAGGAACTTTCTACCACTGTCATCCACCTGCACACTTTACAACACCTCACGAGAAGACAACGGAGAAACCTACAAGTCCCTATGATGACCTCCAGTAAAAAAAAATGCTTTCCCTGGCTGGATATATCGACACTATTTTGTCTTCAAAGATGAAAGTGGGAAGAACATAACAGTGCAGTGCACCTCATGCCTCCCCACGGTGAAAATACTCTCGTTATCCAAGGACTCCACGTCAAACCTTGCCTACTTGCCTGTAATGGCAAAGGGGGGCGGGCTGTGATAACTGGGATGATCGTGTGGGGATAAAACACAAACCTCTGACCGAAATATATTCGTGGCAGTTTAATTGAAGTTTCAGCGTGAAGTGTAAGTTGAGTTACATCTGTTTATTAACAAAGCAAGTTTAGGCTACATATAAGTTATGCAACTATCACTTAAACAGCATTTGTAAACTATAGCCTACTACTCTGTAGATCCAGCGTATAATTTAATTCACAAAGCGAGCAACACATTAATCTCATTGCCTGTGGTTTATGCTTACGGATGACGCCCAAAATAAATCATTAGTAGGGTAGTATATTAATTTAAAGTCGCAAAGCGAGAAATGTATTAAAATCTCTTATCGCCTGTGGTTTATGCACACGGATGACGCCCACAAATAAATCATTATATTAGTAGTATATTAATTCACAGTCGCAAAGCGATACATTTATTAAAATCTCTTATCGCCTGTGGTGTAAGCTCACGGATGACATAGACATGACGGATGACGCCCAAATATCAAATCCTGCGCACCTCGGAGACTCTTATGTCACCATGTTCGCCACAGAGACGGCAGTAAAAGAAACATCGAATCGCAGTCTTGAGCTGGGTTTGCATCAAACTTTTTGATGCATATTTTGACGATTTGAATGACATCCTGACTGGAAACAAGTCTTCTAATGTGAAAAAAATATTCAATTCGCTAGAGGGGGGTGGATTAACTCGCTATTCGTATAGGGTATATGCGACTAAGTATGGTTAATGGAAATGGATTTATTCGCATACATTCACATTTGGTGCCATTTTACGAGCTGTTTCCGTAAACGCTGCCAGACAACCTTACATTTGAACTCCACAGCTGTTCACAACTCCTCCCCATGGGAGAGTGTCCGCTTTTAATTCACACAGCGGATGGAAACGCGGCCAGACTCGCATTTTCTTTAGTCGGATTTTCATGAATGTGCTTAAAATATGCGAATGAGTTGGATGGAAACGCTTTGAGCTAAATCCAAGTGAATCATATGACGTGTCCTGTTGGGTACAGCCAGCTTTATTTCTTTCCCCGTGTTCTGTGAAGACCCGCCTCTATTCTGCCTCTGATTGGCTCTGACCCTGATAGTTACCCACCATCGCTCTCCTCTCGTGACTAAACCAGAAAGCCACTGTCCTGAAACCCATGTGACACCGATACAGGAAAGGACTCTCTGATGAAGAGTCCCAGTCTGATTAGGTTGCACCAGACCCGTAGGAGGGGGGGTAATTTGAATTACATGGGATGCACACTATGGTCTTATTGTCTGTGTTTCCAGAGTTGATATAAAAATAAAGAAATATATTGATTTATTGATCAATATATTGCGTTCACTAGGGGGGCCCGTCATAATATCTTGCACCTGGGCCCGTCGTTACTACGTTACGCCACTGTGTAGGCCTATATATGTCTATGTGATGAAGCGTCCCGGTCTGATTAGGTTGCAGGAACCGAGACTTTATTTCCTGTGTCGTGTGGATTTCGCCATTGCCACGCCCCTTCAGGAGACCAGTGGCAGGTCCTGTGTCTATTCACTCCAGTAGGAGAAGAGGACGTGAGCACAGATTATTAATGATTCTTTTGCCCCATAGTCACCGAAGTAAATATTAATGATTATTTTGGCCCATAGTCACCGAAGTAAATATAAATGATTCTTTTGCCCCATAGTCACCGAAGTAAATATTAATGATTCTTTTGGACCATAGTCACCGAAGGAAATATTGCACTCATTTTTCACAAGCCACATATCTTCCTAACATTCTGACACGAAAGTTTCACACAATTCCGGAGAAAAGGAACTTTGTTCGAGACTCATTTCTGTCTCATTAACACATTGACAACAGTGATACCGTATCTCTTCTCTCTGTTGGTGACCGTTGGTTCTGAGCTGAACCAGAGACGGTTGAAATATTAAGCTAGCTGATAAAAACGAAAATAGCAAAACAAGGAGCAAGCATTAAATGGTTACCGTAGCTGTTAAGTGTTCAAATGCACACGCTTTGTGCACCAACAGGCTGCAGTAACATGAACTTGTCTCTATTTCGTTTCCCAAAGGATGTAGCCAAGTAAGTAAATTATGATCTGTTAATATTAGCTACTGTCACTTTTCATACCAGCTGCGTAGGCTTGAATGAGCCAGCTGGCGTCGTGTTGCAATGCTCTCCTATGCCTTCATCCATCCAGAGGAGAGGCGCTCATCATCACTTACAAGACCGGAGGTGTGTGATGGGGACGAAATTATTGACTGCAAAAAGTCCGGGTGTCTCACTTTACGCAACTACTCCAATCCTCTATCGCCATCTAACGGAAAGGTGCGAAGCTTCTTTTACAGGCTATGGCGCAAAGGTGTCAGCAATAACGTCACATCCATCCAGATGAGAGGCGCGCACACAAACGCAGGATAGATGATACAACATTACTACACTGGCGTAGCCTGTAGTCAGATGGTCATACACTTTATGTTTTTCTGGCATTATGTGCTTGACATAGTCTGTAGTCAGATTACATCACATTTGTTCCAGTACCTAATGTTAGCCATCTATCGAATGTCATAAACGTTATGTTTTCCTGGCGTTATGTGTCTTTAAAACGCTCAGAGTTTCTAAGTGTTGCTACTACGGACGTTGCTGCTCTTTACACAAGTTTTTCAAAAGTCGGATTTGGAGTGATGAGACTACAACTCTGGCTAGGTTCATCTATAAACTACTTGTTCATGTCTAGCATAGAAAAGCATATATTGGCTAACATAAGGAAAGGTGATGCCATCTGACTGGGGCTCAGGTAGCCTACGTAGCCATCGTAACTGACGCATATGTGTTGAAATCTTGGGTCAAACAAATGTCTCACCTTCCGCAAATACGTCAATCCCACATTGCCATCTAGTGGAAAGATGCAAAGCTTTTTTTTTTACAGTCTATGGAGCGAAGGTGTAAGCAACAACGTAACGTGATTTCCGTACCCGCTCTATTTTACTATCACTATCGTTATCGTCAAACTGAGAAGGTGAGTTTTCGTATAACATTTTGTCGAAGAGTTATTTGGGTATACCATCTTTAACTAAATAAAAACGTCAGTAGATTACTTAATGATATTTGTGTAACCTTTCAGTTGCCCCAGGCGAGTTAGATTCGGACCACTTTTGACTCAAATTCGAGTCGAAATTGTTGCCTCGTGGTTGCGTGTGCGTAGGATACGGCGAGAAGGCCCACCAAGCTTATTCATTAAAATTAAATGACGTCAACATTATAGAACATTTTGTATTACAACAGTCATACTCTGCACGAACAAACCAAACCAGTCAATCGTATGTGTATTTATAATCTAAGCCTAAATCAGTGCTTGAGGGCATGTGTCGTTCAACAAGGATTTCAGGATGTAAGGAAGTCCGACCAACATTCTCTTACACTGCATCTGTTTGGCAAGCGGCTCAGTCTAAAACACACTTATTCAGTATACTTTTCACTATTGCAACTTGATGTTTTGTTACATTTATATTGCAATTTCGACCTTTGATAAAGCTCCAAGATATAAGCAATGAGCTGTGACAAATCTGTTAATGAATACCATTTTATGGTTGATACACAGTGAGGGCAATGACCTGGTGATATAATCACCTCTGCACCCTGATCGTAGGAAAATATGTGAAGGCAACATAGATAAGGGAGACGCATGACTCTTTCAGAGAAGCTGACATAGGCAAATGTTGGTAGATAGCAAGTACGCATCCGGATTTGAGCTTGATTTTGTTATTTACAAATAAGGTTTGTCAACCTGAGGGTCCCATTGTAGGAACCGGTCCACCCATCACCTCGCCCCTCAGTACAAGAACAGAAAAACCCACTCCACAGATGTTTGTGTTTTCAAGTGTTTTTCTGGGACAACCAGAATAAGTAACAGTTTGGAAATTGTGTAATTATTATCTGGGACAATAAGGAAAGGTAGTGTGGAATAGCCTTGTAAGAAAATGCACTGCAGTCTGGCTTTACAGTAAAGGATATACTATTGACATTAGCACTTATATGCAAATATTTACATATTAGATAAAGCACCAGGATGTCCTTTTACTCTCATATTATTATTGCTGAGGTCTTCTGGAATGCCACTTTTGCCTCATGGTTTTTAGTTAGGTGAAATATACAAAAATATCAGGCATGGCAGACTACCTAACAGTCAAAAACAGGCCTAAGTGTTACAGAGCAAGATTGCAAACAAGAAAGTATTTGATTTCATTGTGATTAGTGTTCATAGCAGAGCAGACATTTGCTATTGAAAATATTGGCGCTAAAACGGAAAATAATTTGCCAGAGCTTAATGGAGTCAATTTTCACCCCATGCCAACTCCCATAGGAGATGATATAAGCAGAACTGCTCTCAGAGGAGGGAGTGAGAGGGGGTTCCTCGAAGATGAGTTTCCCTGAACAGCAGCCAGGGGGAGCTACTGAGCCGATCTGGGGAGAAGAGAACGTGGTGAAGGGCTCCTTGAAGATGAGTTTCCCTGAGGAACAGCCAGGGGGAGCTGATGAGCAAGCCCAGATTAAAGGAGCACCTGACTCAGAGGAGCTGATCCATCCAGTGGACATGTCTTTGCCTGGAGGGGGAGGAGTCCAGGAGTCTGCTGCCTGCTCCCAGCTGAGGGAGGAACAGGCAGATGAACCAGAGAAGACTGAGAGGTGATCCCACACACTCACATCTGCCTTCATATGCATGTAGATACAGGTCTGAGGTGATCCCACACACTCACATCTGCCTTTTGATGCATGTAGATACAGGTGTGAGGTGATCCCACACACTCACATCTGCCTTTTGATGCATGTAGATACAGGTCTGAGGTGATCCCATACACTCACATCTGCCTTTTGATGCATGTAGATACAGGTCTGAGGTGATTCCATACACTCATATCTGCCTTTTGATGCATGTAGATACAGGTCTGAGGTGATCCCACATCTGAACTCTTATGCATATAGATACAGGTCTGAGGTGATCCCATACACTCACATCTGCCTTTTGATGCATGTAGATACAGGTCTGAGGTGATCCCATACACTCACATCTGCCTTTTGATGCATGTAGATACAGGTCTGAGGTGATCCCATACACTCACATCTGCCTCTTGATCAATCAATCAATCAATCAATCAATTTATGTATTTGATCAAGGGGGACAGTGTACATTCATGAACATTAAAATGTAAATGCACCCAATTATAGCCAAAAGGCTAGTTTCCATTGGCAGTTCCCCTGCTAGAGTGAAAAAAGGCTATACAACCTAAAAAAGGGCATTAAAGTATATATCAAACATAACATTGACAATATATAAAATAATAAAATCCCAATACACAAGCTCCACTTAGTCCTTAACCATGGGTAGAAGGGAAAGAACAATGGGTATACAAACGTGGTAAACAAAAATAATTCTACTTCTTACCCACTAATGATCACATTTTTGGTTATTTGTCAACCATGTTTTGAGATTTCTTTTAAAGCAGTTGAATGAGGTTGATTCTCTAATGTTCCGAGGGAGATGGTTCCATTCCCGGGCTGACCTAACTGAGAAAACCGACTGTCCAAATACACTTTTTTTTTTAAAAGGAATATCACAGTCTCCTCTTGCTGCCCCTCGAGTAGCACTGGTTGCTGCTGTTCTAAACTTGACGAGGCTGCATAGTGGTGGGGGGGCCAGGTTAAACTGGATTTTGAACACAGCAGTTCTTAAATGTGATCAAGTTGTCCCAACTTAAAAGTCTGTACTTATGGAGGACTGAACAGTGATGGTGTGATTTAGGTTTTTTGTCAAGTATTTTGAGAGCCTGTTTGTAAAGAGACATGACTGGTTTAATGGAACACTTTACACCATTCACTTTTCTCGACATTAAGATCAAATTGTGATCAGACAGTCCAGTGATGAGATTATACGATTTTGTTATTCTGTCTGGTCTGTCTGGTCTGAAATTAAATCTATCTGGGTGGAGGAAGTATTAGTAATACGGGTTGGTCCATCAACCAGTTGAGTTAAATTAAAGCTGTCAGAAACCTGTTTAAGACATTTTCTAGAGGATTTATCTACCCAGTTAGCATTGATGTCGCCACAGATTATAATATCTTTGTTAGAATCACATTGTTGTTATAGGTCTCTGAATTCATCATAAAAACGAACAGTTGCTGAGGGGGGCCGGTATATTACAATTAGGGGTGAAAGACATTTCTGGAGACAGAACCATATTTAGACCCAGACAGCTAAATGACTCCGTTATATGACACAAAACGCCACCACCTTTACCATGTTTTTGATCATTTCTAAAAATCTTGAAACCAGGCACAGTTACAGTGCCTTGCATAAGTATTCACCCCCTTGGATGTTTTACCCTTTTATTGCTTTTATAAATCAGTCATGGTCAATATAAGTTGGCTTTTTGGACAAAAATTTTCACAAAAACCCCTCTTTCAATGTCAAAGTGAAAACCGATTTCTACACAGTTACGTCAATTAAATAAAAATATGTAAAGAAAATAAGTGATTGCATTAGTATTCACCCCTTTTAAATAGACTGACCTAATTCAACAGAGGTCCAGCCAATTGGTGCTAGAAGTCTCACAATTAGTGAAATGGGGATCAGTGTGCAGTGAATGTGTCTCAAGTGATCGTAGTATAATGACAACTGTTACACATTGAAGACCAAACATCATTCCAAGCAACTCAAAAGTTGTTGAAAAGTATAGGTCAGTGGAAGGATACAAAAAAATGTCCAAGGCACTAAACATCCCCTGGAATTCTGTTAAATCCATCATCAAGAAATGGATGGATTATGGCACATGTGTAAATCTGCCTAGATCAGGCCGTCCTCACAAACTGAGTGACAAGAAGCAGACTAGTGAGAGAGGCCACCAAGACACCTATGACTATTCTGAAGGAGTTTAAAGCTTCAGCAGCTGAGATTGGAGAAACTCTGCATACAACAACTGTTGCCCGGGTTCTTCACCAATCAAAGCTTTATGGAAGAGAGCCACTGTTGAAAAAAACTCATATCAAATATCGACTAGAGTTCGCCAAAAGGCATGTGGGAGTCTCCATGGTCAAGTGGAAGAAAGTTCTGTGGTCTGATGAGACCAAAATTGAGCTTTTTTTCAACAGTGGCTCTTTTCCATAAAGCATTAAAGCATCCATAAACAGGCTGAAAGTGAAGCAATGATAAACACATCGCACAAGGTTTATATAGACAGAAGTTTAGAAATTACAGACCTGCGAACGTTGGGATGGCCCATTCAAATCAACGGAACTTTTTTTGAACATACTGAAGAGACGTATAATAAGTACAGGTATTTATGTTTGATTCCTAATTTACCATTGACCTCCGCAGGGGCAGCCAACGGGCCGCAAATGGCCCTGGGGCCGCACTTTGCCCAGGTCTGATGTAGATAGAGGTCTGTGCTGTTACAGTTTTCCACACAGGATACATAGAAGTTAGACAATAGAGAGGTTGGATTGTTGAACCCCCCCTCCAGGATTTAGATTGTTTTGTAGAATGGGGTCCTAATGTCAAACCCAAACTGTTCTGTGATACACCCTATATGAGTTATAACACCACCTATTTTGGGCCCCATAGTGACACCTTTTACTAACATGCCTTATACATGTAGAGCAACACTGCAACAATTTGATTTGATTTGATTTGATGGTATATAGTCATGTGATGGTGTATGGTCATGTGATGGTATATGGTCATATGGTCATGTGATGGTATATAGTCATGTGATGGTGTATGGTCATGTGATGGTATATGGTCATATGGTCATGTGATGGTATATGGTCATGTGATGGTGTATGGTCATGTGATGGTATATGGTCATATGGTCATGTGATGGTATATGGTCATGTGATGGTATATGGTCATGTGGTCATGTGATGGTATATGGTCATGTGATGGTATATGGTCATGTGGTCATGTGATGGTATATGGTCATGTGGTCATGTGATGGTATATGGTCATGTGGTCATGTGATGGTATATGGTCATGTGGTCATGTGATGGTGTATGGTCATGTGATGGTGTATGGTCATGTGATGGTATATGGTCATGTGATGGTGTATGGTCATGTGATGGTGTATGGTCATGTGATGGTGTGTGGTCATGTGATGGTGTATGGTCATGTGATGGTGTGTGGTCATGTGATGGTATATGGTCATGTGATGGTGTGTGGTCATGTGATGGTATATGGTCATGTGATGGTGTATGGTCATGTGATGGTGTGTGGTCATGTGATGGTATATGGTCATGTGATGGTGTATGGTCATGTGATGGTGTATGGTCATGTGATGGTATATGGTCATGTGGTCATGTGATGGTGTATGGTCATGTGATGGTGTGTGGTCATGTGATGGTATATGGTCATGTGATGGTGTATGGTCATTGTGTTCGGGTCAGATCACTCCAAGACAAGCCTTCACAGCCGGCATCACCAACAATATCAACGAAACCCGCCAGTTAGCATGTTGGCAAACAATTAGTGCCAACTGGGCTGTTGGTGGTGTTTGGAAGGTTTTAGCCTTTGGTTTTTAGGTTGTTATCTCCCTAGTGTTTGACCAAAACCCCTTACTGCTGTTTTAAAGCAGCAATAAGGAGTTCTGTTCCAAAATTAGCAAGCTAACTACCTAAAAGGCATGCAAAACCCTTGCAAACACTGCCAACAGCCCAGCTGACACTGCTAGAAGCTTGCCTAGACACTAACTGGTGTCTTTTGGCAGTATAGCTGGCAATGTCATGCTGTGAAAGCTTTCCTTCCATTTTTGCAGGGTATTCCAGCCCGTTACACAGAACTTCATAGGGCATATCCTGGATGGCTAGTGGGAAAGACACAGGTGTTTATCTGTCCTTCACATGACCATAGGCTATCAAAACGAATTTGAGGATGGTACCAAAACTAGTGTCCTATAAAACCATACCTCAAAAAGTGTAAAATTGTTGCATAGTGTTACTTTAAGTTCCAAAGGTACCTCATATTGACACATTTTCAGATGAATTAAGGATGAGAGCATTTATAGGGGTCTGGGTTCTAAAGTTAGAGCACCCTACCCATTCCCCCAAAAATGCATCCAACTCCAGTCTCAAAAATCCTCTTGTGTCTTGTGGTTGTAGGACGCAAAAAGTAAGGCCACCTTCTCCTGTGCCCAGTGTGATGTCCATGAGGAGTGACAGGTCAAAGGACGAGCCATTGAATTTCAAAGATCAGGAGAAGGTCACAGAGTAAGTCAACCCTCACCTCACTGCACAGAGGAGCAGATTCACTAGATTTGTTTTATTATTTAATTTCTGTTAGAATTGTTTCTGATTTTGTATTTGCTCTTTTATTATTTTATTATACAGATTATTTGCTGTTTGGAACTTCTTTGTAATGTTATGAATGTTATGATGTGCCTAGCTCTCACAGGAATGTCATGGAGAGACCAGACTCTCCTTTCTCCGGTGTGTCTGTGAAGAGCGATGCATCCAGATTCAGCGGAATAGACATCACAGGGGAAGGATCCAGGTACACATATTAATACCCAGTGATGGGATTAATGCATTACCAAGTCATCTGATTACAGTAAACCCATTACATTTACAGTAATGAAGCACATTACATTTCTAATATTTGTAATTACATTACAGTTACGTACCACTGTAGAGTGAAAGAATGTGCTGTTCTTCGGCGAAATCGTCGGATGCCCACGCTTGGTTCAAGTTAGCTTGTTCAGGAATAACAGACTTGTAGAAGGCGGCTTAGCGAAAGAATGTGTTTTATTCAGCAACTAGCCACAGTCACCGCGACACAACACAAGCATGCACTAGGCACGTCTGCTGCTCACGGGTTGGTCTTCTTCTTCTTCATTACAGAAAGTACAGACATTTTATATTGTAGAATTAACATATGTGTGTAGGGGAGTGAATGGGTGTGTCTGGAGGTCAAAGGGGAAGTCTAGTGTGACCAATGTGGTCATACCAGGTATGGATGCTAATGTCTTTGCTTCAGCCATCTTGTCGAGGCTGTAGACAAAAGCCAACAATCAGAGTCTAATAGTTCTGGCTCCAAGACACACAAAAGGCCAGTCTCCAAGCCTGATGGCTGTGACCTTGTGCTATGCAAACTAACTTGCGGGGGTTGGTGGAGGTATGTGAAATTATGTGTTTAAGTTACAAAACGCCTAAATCTAACAGTAGGATATACTGTAGTACTTAAATACTAATTATACGGTACATTTCAATTCAATATGGCACAGAACAGGTAGTTTGATTTGATTTCTTTGTTTCTTCTTAAGCAGACAGCAAATCATAATTTTAACTAAGTATCATCAAATTTGTTTCTCTTGTACTTTAACTCAGTAAGCATCTCAGGCTTGTCACAACAAGACAGTCCAGTGTCACAAAAAAATTAATGTTTTATTGGATATTCTAACTCGAAATAAGCAGTCATTTGTTAAATTTGGTGCAGCAAAAATATTTAAGGTATCATCATTTTAACAGAAACTGTGCATGAATAACATAAGAAACATCAGTCACAAATATCAGAGGCTTCTGGGGGATTCTGCTCCAAACGCGCAATGGATATGCTAACAAACATGTTAGGCTATGGATACCTTTGTCATAGCACTGATGGAACAGAATAATGTTTTTTCCTGTTGTAACATAAGTGCTTACATAATTTTGTATCATCATACTCTGTAACCCATACCCCCTGGATATGTACTGTGATGTAAATCTGATAATAACCAGTCTAATGAGAAGTCTTATAATAAGAGATAAGTATAAAGTTTATTAGTCTTCTGCAGAAGGATCAGAAACACACAAAGTGAACAGCGAGCAGTCTGTGAGAATCGGATGAATTCTCTCACAGGCAGTGTCTATTTAACAGGGTTACAGAGATAAGAAGAACAGGGAGTATCACTGTTCCAGCACACTATGTTCTCAAGGACAGAAAAAACAATTACCCCAGTTCTCCTCAACTTCCCATGACGTGCTTTACACAATAACACTTGCAATTCGCATACTTTCAAATACAGTATTCTGTGTTTGTCTCAGTACGAGCAAATAGCTGAGACCTGACTCATTAGCATTGAAATGGCTTATGTGAGAATGATTTTGTGATGATAGGAATTCATTTTATCCCATATATTAGAGACCCAGTCTTAGATATGATCAGTCAGGAAACAGGTTTAATCTTGGACAATGGGGGCCACCATTGTGAGACAGAGACTTAAGATAACTCACTCAGAGCTTCACCTAAGACTCATCTCATTATCCATTTAAGGATTGCAGTTATTTGCTCTCTGAGAACAAGGGGTGTCACCCTATACAAGTCTGATGCCAAAATCTGAAGCAAAACTGCCCTGGGACATGTCACAAGCCTGACATAGTGGAGGACTTGCAGAGTCGGCACTTCCTCCTCCCCTTGGTGGCTTTCAGGTGTGGATCATCGGAGAGTCCACAGGCTTCTATTGGGACGTGGTCCATGGTTGTGGCTCCTCCAACAGCTGCCTCCCTGGATGCCTGCTCCTTCCCAACTTTACCCAGCTGCTCACACAGCGCAATCTTGAATTTCTTCTGGGTGAGGGGTTTCTGGTTCTTCATCTCTGCCATCTCCTTGTGGATGAGGAAGCTGTTCACCACCGCATTATCTACAAAGTGTAGAAAAACCTTCACGTACCAGCGGCTTGTTCCGGGTAACAGAGAAATATTTTATGAGAGCATCGGAGAGGTCAACCCCCCCATGCTCTTGTTGTAAGATAGGGCACCTTTAGCAGGTTGACAACTGCGTCAAAAGTTAGTCCATTACCACTCGGAAACAGCGCCTTTCCCTCGTAAAGGGTGGCTGTCGGCCAGGACAAACAGCTTGTAGCCCCACTTGGTGGGCTTGTCCTTCATGTACTGTTTCATCCCGTTCCTTGCCTTTGTGGGTACCATGCGCTCATCCACTGACAGGTTCTTATGTGGGTGGTAGTGTGCCCTGCAGGCCGTGAGGATGTCATCGTGAAGAGGCTTCAGGCGGAAAAGGCCATCATACCAAGGCTGACCACGTCATTCACCACATCAGCAGCTGGGTCACTCATATGTACATTTGCCGTGATGGCCTCATACCTGTAGCCTTTCATGACACTGCGAGGAAAGGGGAAACCTGAAAAGGTTTTCCTCTATCCCCCAGTGAGGCAGGTCTCCTCTTCTTTGAAGGAAGCAGCCATGGTGTGTATGCTGGTGCTATCTTGGAGGATGGCCTCACTCTCCTTTTGGCCTTCATCTGCCTTCGAGCTGGAGGAGGCCTTGATGGTCCTGGCAGGTCAGAAGAGGTGAGGGGTGTTGGGAGAGGAAAGAGGACAGGTGTGTCTCGTGCAGGGACATCTCTGAAAAAAAAAATCAATTGGCAAATGTTATACAAGCAACCCAGCAAAAATAAAACACTAGATTACTGATTAAGCATAACTGAACATCTCCAAAACAACTTTGTAAAATAACAAAACACAATATGCAACAAAAAATAAGATATACTGTATGCAACATGGTAACTAGATCTTGATAGAATAGGGTGGGGTTAGGTGCTAATTGCTCAGTTGTCTGTGAGACAAAAGAGAGTATATATCTAGATGTCTGGGTTACAGAGTTTGATAATACATACAAATGGGGATACTCTAAGGTTGATGGGATGAGAACAGGGGACAAAGGGTGAAGAGGGGGTCGTTGATAGCAGGAAGGACGCTGGTTTATAGAGTTCCAGTGGCTAATTGCGCAGTTTTCCGCGAGACAAAAGAGAGTATATATCTAGATGTCTGGGTTACAGAGTTTGATAATACAAACTAATGAGGATGCGCAAAGGTTGATGGGATGAGAAAGGGGGAAAAAGGGTGAAGAGTGGGTTTTTGATAGCAGGAATGAGACTGGTTTATCGAGGTGCAAGTGGGTTAGGTGTGCGTCCGTAAGACAGAGATTATAGACAAGATATAAATGTATATATTATATAAGTATATTGTGTTCCATCAGTCATATGAGCATTTCTTACTATGTAAACAACACTTGGGTTTTATTATACTGTATTACTACTATTATAACACTATTACAACACTATTACTATGTAAACAGCAAACAAATAAGACCAGGAAAACGTCAATATAAAATAACCAATGCGTGTTGAAGGCTGCATCCACCCACATAACGTTAGTAGCTCAGCCAGCTTGCTAGCATTCGTGCTTTTTAGTCAAATAATACTTGGTAATAATATCGTGGAAACATACCAAAATGCATGCTCATAGTAGTAAATGCAGATATGTACTTACATGTCAAGGACACGGTCAATGCGATCGTCCCAATCCAACTCATCGAGGGGATCAATACTTGCCCCATAGGAATTATCATCTGCCCACTCAAGGTTTCCAACCTCGTCTTCCTTGCTGTCATCAAACATGAACTCTGAAGCTTGTTCGGTGGTATATTTCTTCATTTTTGAATGAAGGAATAGACAATAATGCAATAGAAGATTTAAAATAATATAAACTATAGGACTATAATATAAACTATGATCTGAACTCGTATGAAACTCGTTTTTCATCTGTCACGTCCCTCGTCTGTCATCTGTCGCAATGAAGAAAGCAATGACAGTGCGTCATTGCGCACGGACCATATATCTTGGTCACTTGGTTGCGCATTATCCAATCAGACCTTTACATTACTCAACGACAGGCAAAGGAGGTACCATTTTAAACCTGAGAATGAGTACTATTGGATCAAATTAGTGTCAATCAGTTTCTAGTAACATGATAGGAGTAATAGCCAGCAGTGATACCAAAGTTAGGTATCGGCGTGTAGTACAAATGAAAATTAATGAAGAACAAGAAATTAAATGTACTTTGGCGAATAATAACAACACAGTTTCGTAGAGTATATATTTGGCTTTGATTATTAAGGTATGTTTCAGAAAATATTTGTCTTGGCCGCAAGCAGTTAAGGGGAATTCAAACACTTTGCTAAAAACGGGGGGGGGGGGAACACAAGTTAATGCCTTGCCAACAATCCGGTACATTAAATATACACATGAAGCAACTACTAACGTGATACAATTCACCCCTTTTGCTTTGCAGTGTGATTTGATACGACTTTATTCAACACATTGTGATTCAATACGATACAATGCAATGCAAAAGAATATGATGCTCTACAATTCAATATGGTACAGAACAGATTTGAACAATACTGCGATAACACTGATAACCGAGATCATTTTGGTCCCTATAATCATGATATTAATTATTTTTGAGTTGTCAGTATTGTAGATGTAGATTGAACCTTCCAAAAGGTAATGAGTACCGTAATGTAATGAGGAATCAGGTTTTTACACTTGTGCGCCGTAGAGAAAGGTCGCACAGACAATGGCTCCGCAGGCACTACGCAGTTTTATGTTTATTACTGTTTTTATTGTTTGTTTTTTTGTACACACTGTACTGTCGTTCATACAGTATGGGGCGACAGTTGTACAGGAGGTAGAGAAGTCCTTTAGTAACCAGAAGGTTGCTAGTTCGATTCCCTGTCGAAGCGTCCTTGAGCAAGACACTGAACCCCTAATTGCTCCTGATGTGCAGTGTGCCATCAGTGTAAATGTGAAATGTGTATACATCCTTGTAAGTCGCTTTGGATAAAAGCGTCTGCTAAATGACTAAATGTAAATGATCGACTAGCACTTTTGGTTGATGGTTAACTCTCGCTGGGGATCGGATGTTGCTGCACTTTCAGCACACTGCTCACCAGACCTGGAGCTGCTATCAATAAAAGTTCGCCCCTTTTACCTTCCTCGGGAATTCAGCTCCGTTATTATCACAGCAGTCTACATTCCACCGCAGGCGGACAAAACGTGCGCGTTAGAGGAACTATTGTCAGGGAAAAACCCTAAACTGTTAGTTAGCAGATTAAAGACACCACAACAATAGTAAGTGAATCAGACTGCTTTACACCGGGGCCCCAGCGGAGAGCAGAAAATTAAACCAAGTTCTCTCTGCCGTCCCTTGCTCATACAGCCGGTTTTATTCGAAAACAATGTTCACACAGTAAAATCCATCAGCAATGGCGAACTGTGTACTTGGAGCAACCAACATCCGAAAGCGAATCACTAATTCTAAACCCAGATACTCGAAAATAATTATTTATAATAATTATTAAATTATGTCTGCTTATGGCAATCGGAAATCACCAAGCTTAACTTCATGTCAGTGCTTACTCTTGCCAAACAAATGTCAGACTCAGTAGTGTGTTTGGGTCCCATACCCATTAACTGCGGTGATGAGATGTTTAGCAGATTATCATCACTCAACAATTTGCTATCAGAATGGTGCCCATGTTATGATGTAGGCTTTATCAACATTCCCGAGAGGGTGCCCTTCTTTCTAGAAATCTAACACATCACCTTGCCAAGGCTGATTGCTGACAACCCAAAATTAGCACTAGGAGGCAGAACTACCAAACCCAGAACTTCTATGCACACTGTAAATCACACTGATAGAGGTATTAGACAGGAAAATCTAAACGCTAGTACAAAACGCTACCAGGACAAATGCAGGGACCATATCTTCCACATTGGACGTGACGTAGGTACCAGCTCACTGATATATCAGCTGGTCATGGGGCAATACAGAAAGGTTATGATGTGATTATGCAATTATCTTTTCTTTCTCTGGGGCCATGGCAATCATAGACCCCCTGCCCCTAAGACTCCCTGTAAAAAACTGGGTTCAGCCACATCCATCATATAGAAGCGAATGTATGGGTGGTGAGAACTCCAGCTTGAAGTTCGACAGATGTCTTCCCTTCAATAGGGCTCAGGAAGTAGAGTGGAGTGAGCCCCTCTGGGGGTTCCAAGGACAGACTTGCATAAGATAACACAATAGTCTCATATATCCAGCGCGAGAGGCTTGGCTTAGACAGCGGCCTGCCCTTATTTTCAATGAAACAAACTTAATGCCCACTTCCTCTATGGTGGGGGTCTCAAACTCCCGGCCTGCGGGCCAGACACGACACGCCAATTGGTTTCATTCGGCCCGACACATGATATCACGTTTTATTATACGGCTTCGCAGAATGATGCAAAAAGTTCTATTGATTTGAATGGGCCACCCCAACAAGTAGTCAAGTCATTTAACGTAACGGAAACTTAATTGAAGTCAGCAAGCAATGGGTTGCTACGCAACACCTGAAATTTTAAAGTTTTATTTGCGTGAATAACAATTTTTTCTTAACGGAAGTCACAAAAATGGCAACAAAATTATTAAAAAGAGGTATTTTGGAGGAAAGTCTTCTACTATTTTGACAGGTAACCAAATAATAAGCGATATAATGTATAGTCCGGTGGTCATCAGAGGAGGCCTACAGGAGTGGGGACAGGATCCTATACAACCAGGCCAGAAACACACTGACAAAGGAGATCAGAGTAGCAAAGAGGAGCTACTCTGAAAAGCTTAAAAACAGGTTCTCATCCAATGATCCTGCGTCAGTGTGGAGAGGCCTGCAGGACATCACCAACTACAGGAAACCGTCCCCCCACACTGCAGAGAACCCTCAACTAGCAGACGATCTGAATGAGTTTTACTGCAGGTTTGATCACCCCACATCCACACCCCTCTCCAAATCAGACTTCACCCAACAAACTGCACCCCCTGCTATCACCTCCCCTCTCCCTCGTAACTCCCCCCCGGCACTGACGGTCTGTGAAGAAGATGTGTGTCAGCTCTTTCAGAAACAGAAGATCAGGAAGGCTCCAGGCCCAGATGGTGTGTCACCCTCCTGTCTGAAAGTCTGTGCTGACCAGCTGGCCCCCATCTTCACACGGATCTTCAACAGATCTCTGGAGCTGTGTGAAGTCCCCTCCTGCTTCAAGCGCTCCACCATCATCCCGGTTCCCAAGAAACCCTCCATCACTGGACTAAATGACTACAGGCCCGTCGCCCTGACGTCTGTGGTCATGAAGTCCTTCGAGAGACTGGTGTTGTCCCACCTGAAGGTCATCACTGGCCCCCTGCTGGACCCTCTGCAGTTTGCCTACCGGGCTAATAGGTCAGTGGAAGATGCCCTAAACATGGGACTGCACTACATCCTGCAACACCTCGACTCCCCAGGGACGTATGCAAGGATGCTGTTTGTGGACTTCAGCTCGGCGTTCAACACCATCATGCCAGAAGTCCTCCTCACCAAACTCACCCAGCTCACTGTGCCCGCCACCACCTGTCAGTGGATTACGAACTTCCTGACAGATAGGAAGCAGCAGGTGAAGCTGGGTGAAATTACATCCAGCACCCGGACAGTCAGCACTGGTGCCCCCCAGGGATGTGTGCTCTCCCCACTGCTCTTTTCTCTGTACACAAATGACTGCACCTCAGGAGACCCGTCTGTTCAGCTCCTGAAATTTGCAGACGACACAACAATCATCGGCCTCATCCGAGATGGAGATGAGTCTGCATACAGGAGGGAAGTTCAACATCTGGCCCTGTGGTGCAGTCGCTACAACCTGGAGTTGAACTCGTTCAAAACTGTGGAGATGATAGTGGACTTCAGGAGGAGCCCCCCATCACTGCCCCCCCTCACCATACTAAGCAGCACTGTGTCTGCTGTGGAATCCTTCAGGTTTCTGGGTTCCACAATCTCCCAGAACCTGAAGTGGGAGCCAAACATAAATACAGTCCTCAAAAAGGCCCAGCAGAGGATGTACTTCCTGTGCCAGCTCAGGAAGTACAACCTGCCTCAGGAGCTGCTGATCCAGTTTTATACTGCAGTCATTGAGTCTCTACACATCCATAACTGTCTGGTTTGGTTCGGCCACTAAACTGGACAGGAACAGATTACAACGGACAGTCAGGTCTGCAGAAAGGATTATTGGTGCCAACCTGCCCACCATCCAGGACCTTTATAACATCAGAACCAGGAAACGGGCAGGGAAAATCATTGCAGACCCCTCACACCCTGGACATAATCTGTTCCAGCTCCTCCCCTCTGGCAGGCGCTACAGATCTCTGCAAACCAAAACCACCAGACACAGGAACAGTTTTTTCCCCCTTGCCGTCACTCTAATGAACAGTTGACAAATGATTATATTTTATTATTATATTATATATTATATTTATTTATTTTATCCTAAACTGTTGCATGTATATTTTTCAGTTTAAGTACATTGAGAGCAATTAAACCCAGAAAGCATTCCTTGTATGTGGAAATGTACTTGGCCAATAAAGATGATTCTGATTCTGATTCTGATTCTGATTCTGATTATCCGATAATTAATCTAGCTGTGTGTCAAAGGCAAAAGTTTCAGTGCGTATTCTGTGGCTCTGGACAAGACGCTCAGCTCGCAATTTTTGTCTGCGGTGTTAATGTCAGGGAAAAGACCCTAAACAGTTAGTTAGCAGATTAAAGACACCACCCAGCATGTAAGTGAACTGGACTTGTTTACGCCGCGTCCGGCGGAGAGCAGACACCTTGACCAGGTTCTCTCTCCCGTATTCTGCCCAAACAGCCGGTTTTATTAAACACAATGTTTACACAGGATGGCAGTCAAGAAATGGGAGTGCCGTTAACTACATTTTTACTTCTGCCCAGCAACAAGACATTCCACAACCCCCCAATTCCTTCTTATCTTATGTAAACATATACGTGAGGTATCTGGGTTAACATTCTTGGTCTTGCTAAGTGTCTTCCAAAGTCCAACCTGCACACACATCATTTTGGAACAAGCCTTATAACTAAAAGACATTCATGATAAAATATACTAATACTTTCTTTAACAGTTAACAACCAGTTTGAAGTGACAGAGGAATTATTTTGTGTAAAAACAATGCAAGGACGTACCACAGCTAAGGATGTATTTGAGCAATTGTGTGATGCAATTGAGCATGCTGATCTGCTAGTGTGTCCTGCCACCCTTACTATGCTTGTATAACTAATAAATTTTTAGGGACTTTAGGGATTCCTGTACACAATCAAAAGCATGTTGACGGTTTGAAAAACTAATATAGGTAAAATAGCTTTTAAGTTCTTTGCTTCCCATAAATGGAACACTGTTCAAGAGGACTTGAGACTAACCAAGTATTTGTCTGTCAACCAATTTAAGAGCCTTTTAGATGCTAAGGATTAGGGCATTTTAGGCCCGATTTGGGGAAATAATCTAATTGCGATTTTCCCCCCCAATATTGCGATTGCGATTTAATATGCGATTTTTCTATTTTATCCTAATTTTTTCCCAAAATATCGTAATGAATGATTTCAATATGACCAAAACAATATTAGATACATTTAGCGTAAAATATTATTTCCCACAATTTAAATTTTTATTTAACTGCTCATTACAGAATCAAGAACAACAAATCTGTGGCTTTGCCACTGTGCATTTAAGTAATTTAAACAAAGTAATTGCAAGAATAAACACAAGGCATGCACTTTTTAAACACTGTGTGCAAAATGTACCATCTTAACTGTGTACATACATCTACTGATGCCTAATCTGGACACATCTTCAGTGATGTTCCTGGGGTCATTGGACGTTTCGGGTCTTTCAACATCATACACCCTCCTCCAGGTGACCCAGCCGGGGCTGATCAGACCCCAGCTTGTGTCCAGATGGCTAGCTAGCTACCATGACTCCATGGCTCCCCTCTTTTGAGCCACAGCCATCTTGAGGCTCTCTCTGCCGCATCGGTGGTACTGCGGATGGCTCTCCTCTTTCTCTCACCCTCGATGCCTAAACTGCTGAAGGCTCTGGCCAAGGAACGGGCTGCAAATCCTCTGCATCCAACCTCCACAGGGAAACACCTTGCTCTCCAGCCAGCCTGCTGGCAGTCAGTGACCAGTCCTGCGTACTTGGAGAGCTTCCTCTCAAAGGCTTCTTCCAAGCGATCTTCCCACGGGACTGTCAGCTCCAGCAGCACTGCTTGCTTGGTGGACTCAGACACAAGGACAATGTCTGGTCGCAGGGTGGTGACTGCAATATGGCTGGGGAACTTCAGCTGATGTTCAAGGTCCACCAACAACTGCCAGTCTCTTGCAGACGTCAGGATGCCTGCAGATGATGTTCTTCTGGCAGGAGTTGGCTCGTCCCCAGCTCTGACAAAGGTGATGGTTTTCTTGGAGGGTCGGAACTGCTTTGCCCACGCCAGTCCTGCGGCTTCAGCAATGGTCTTGAGGACTTGGTCATGCCTCCACCTGTACCGACCATCTCCAAGTGCCCTTGTACAGCAACTGAGGATGTGTTCCAGTGTTCCTCGCTTGGAACGCAGTGGGCATGCTGGTGTCTCTGCTATGCCCCATATGTGCAGATTTGACGGGCTTGGAAGCACGTCATACACTGCCTGGATGAGGAATTTGATGCGGTGAGGCTCGGCTTTCCAAAGTTCAGCCCAGGTCACTTTCCTTTCAACCGCATTCTCCCACCTCGTCCAAGCTCCCTGTTGCTTCATTCCCACTGCCTTGCAGGTTCCTGTCTCCTCCACTGCTGCTCTCACCTCCTCCTGAACAAGTCGTCGCCCTTCCTTCCCCCTGGTGTTCATTTGGGGAGTTGGAAAGGATCCTAGCCCTGCTCGACCTCGTGTGACCACTCCCACCAGGCTCCTGTGACGCAGCCTTGCATCTGCCTCTTGAACCGCTTCCTCTGCCCTCCATTTCCTGCCAGTCCTCACTTGGATCCCTACGTTAGCCACCTTGGGATCACTTGAGTCCCTGTACTGAACCACTTCTCTGGCTCTAGTTACCTTAAATTCCTCCTCCAAGGATTTGAAAGGCAGTCGCAGTTTGTTGGTGTTCCCGTAGAGTGCAATGCTGCTCAGGCTCCTTGGTAATCCAAGCCATCTCCGGAGGTGTTTGCTGACTTTCCTCTCCAAGATCTCAACTGTTGAGATAGGGACCGCGTAGACAAGGAGGGGCCACAGGATCCTGGGAAGAATGACATGTTGGTAGACCCAGGCTTTAAACTTCCCAGGTAGGCCTGACTTGTCCACGGATTTCAGCCAGCCATCCAACTCAGTGCAGATCGACTGGATAGATGTTGTGTCTCTCAGAGAGCAGTCAAAAACCTTGCCCAGGCTCTTGACTGGCTTCTCTGTGATAGTTGGAATGGCTGTGCCTGTGATGTTAAACCGGAACTTGTCCTCCACCTTCCCTTTCCTCAGCACCATTGATCTGGATTTGGCGGGTTTGAAACGCATCCGGGCCCACTCCACCAGCTTTTCAAGTCCCTTCAGAATCCACCGGCAGCCTGGGACTGATTCTGTCATGACTGTGAGGTCATCCATGAATGCCCTGATGGGTGGTTGCCGTTGTCCGGAATTCGTGTCTGGCCCTCTGCACTCTGGCTCAGCAGACTTAGTGTGCATGGCTAGGGAGAACAATGTACACCCTGTGATGATACCGATCTCCACCTTGTGCCAACTGGATGTTATTGCTCCTGAAGAGACCCTCATCCTGAAATTGCTGTAATAATCAGCGATGAGGTCTCTACACCTGCTGGGTACATGATGTTTTCTCAAGGTGAGCTGAACCAGCTTGTGTGGAATGGAACCGAATGCATTTGCCAGGTCAAGCCACAACACTGACAGGTTGCCCTTGTTCTCTCTGGCCTCCCGAATTAGCTGTGTCACCACACCAGTATGCTCCAGACATCCTGACATTCCTGGAATGCCGCCTTTCTGGACAGATGTATCGATGTAGGTGTTCTTTGCCAGGTAGGTACACAGCCGTTTGGAAACAGCACTGAAGAAAACCTTTGCCTCAACACACAGCAGGGAGATGATGCGGAACTGGTCTAGCTGAGTGGAGTTTTCCTCCTTTGGGATCCATACCCCTTCAGCCACTCTCCATTGTTCAGGGATCCTCCCTCTTCTCCAGAAGACTCGCAGGATTTTCCACAGACGCAGCAGGAGTTTGGGACAGTTCTTATACACTTTTGTATAAGCCCTTGCTTTGCGGAAAGATCAAGTTTTTAATCGCGAACGTTGCGGTTAGAAAATCGCGTTCTATCATATCGCGATTAAATCGCAAATGCAATTAATCGTTCAGCCCTACTAAGGATGTGCCTCAGTGCTGTTGTTTTAAATGATTCTCTGATTTCTTTTTTTGTTATTTGTTTTATATATACTTAAATTCTGAGTTGAATAATGTGTTTGGTTTATTTATTGTTCATCTGTATTATGTATCCTCAATCAGGGCATTGCTGCAAAAGAGCCCTGTGCTCAGTCAATTCTCCCTGAATAAATAATTATGATGATGATGATAACTAAAATCACCAAGCCAGCCAACATAACTAAACACAAACTCATCACAACCAAATCAATAAAACTGGGTTACAGACAGCACATGTTGTACTGTGAAGGAGGGCCTTTACGGTTCCCGGGTTCAGCATGCAGCTTGGTTCCGGCCAGTTGGGCACTGGTATGTATCCTTCCACCCTGCTATACTAACTCAAATCTGCATACACCATGTCAGCCAACCATAACTAAACATAACTCATCAAAACTAAACATAAATTAAATTCCTTCATCTTGCCAGGCAGCTTCTCTCCCTCTCCCTTCCTTCTATATCTTATTGCTAATGCTAATACTGATACTAATAAAGTGCATCAAAGGCTGTGCTCTATCTTGGTTTAGGTCTTACCTCTCTGATAGCCATCAATTTGTTCATGTCCATGATAAGTCACCCAATCACACCACAGTAAGCTACGTTTTTCCCCCAAGGCTCGGTGATGGACCACTGCTCTTCTCCCTGTACATGCTACCCTTAGGTGCTGTCATAAGGAAACGTCTCGATTACTTACGTAAACTCGGTTCCCTTAGCAGGGACCAGATATAACAGATGGGACATGACGTAGTCACGGAACCAATCGAAGCACTATTCATTCACGCCGGAAGGCTGAGATTCGTCCAATCCCTCTCCTGAGCCCGTCCCCTCAGGAGCCTATAAGTAGGGATGCACACGGTCGAATCGGTCTCTTAAGAAACTTCGACTCGAAGTGATCAATCCAAACACTTCTTCTCTACGCTCTGATAAGTTGATTCTTTGTGTGCTTTTACTCTTTTGAGTTGGTGAGTTATTCGGGTTCTTACCCTCACTAGCTCAGAGTGCTACAAGTTCGGCTTACTATTAAGAAAGTAGAGTCGCTATCCTAGCTGGTTAGCTGGCTAAGTCCCTGACTGTTATATCGCAGTCCAGCTGCGATGGGGAACATGGCATTAACTTCCATTGCTATGCTGATGACACCCAACTTTACCTATCCATGAAACCCGATCAAATTATACATCTACCCAAGATAGAAACCTGCCTACAAGATGTAAAATCTTGGATGGCTAACAACTTCCTGCTCCTTAACTCTGATATAATTGAGGTTATGCTTGAAGGCCTCAATCAATTGACAATTAACTATCTAGCCATCTACCCACACTCGATGGCATCTCATTAATACCCAATACTAGCATCAAAAACCTTGTATATATGTTTGTATGTATCATGTATATACCATATTATGTTTGTATGTATCATGTTCATTTGCCATGTACATGTATGCTGTGTACATTTACTGCATATATGCTGTGTACATTTACCACATGTGTGTCGCAGTTCTGCTGATTAACAGGGAGTTTTTTCTTGTCCCTGTCGCCACTCTAAGGGGGTTCAGGCCCTGCTCTTTACAAAGCACCTTGAGACTATTTGATTGTTTTGGCACTATATAAATACAATATTTGTACACATTAGTCTATTTACTATTTCTAATAAGTAAATACAAAATATAGGTTAATATATTGTTATAATATTTAAACATAACATGCATTGACGATAATACTACTAATAATAAAGTAAAATAATAAAATACTACTAATTCTATTTAATAAAAGTGTTGGGGGCTCATGTCCTCGTGCACAACAACACCGCTGCTGAAAATAATCACTGAATGAGTAGTCGTGTTAATAATCCTGGTGTCAATATTGACCAAAATAATCTTGAACTGAGCAGCACTCAGTGTTGTGCATGAACGCGTTCAAAAGAACGCGTTCATTGAACACGTTCATTTTTATGAGAACGATGAACTGAACGCAACATAATGAATTTGAACGGTGAACACGTTCATATTATCTGATGTCCAGCGCCACTGAGGTCTAGCTAAAACATTACGGAATGTTTTCCTTCTACTGAGGAAAGAAGCTGTCTAAATCGAATGCTTGTACCATGTCGTTGCTCAGTACCTAATTATTTGTTAAATTGCCCAGACAGACCATGTTTCAGTAAATTACCATATTTGGTAATTGCGTTGGTCATGTGACTCCACTTCTCACGGTGCAATGTGTTGATATTGCTCTACGACATATTTAGATGGAGTAGCAGTTAACTTCGGGCATATTTTCACATAATTGAACGTTGCACTTTGTTGAAGTTGTGTGCGTCCATGTATACGTGAGTTTGACTTTGTAGCCTACCTTGTCATTATGTGTTTGTTATAGTTTAGCTTTCTCATTATTGTTACGAGGACCGACTTAATTAATCTAGCATGATGCACTGTTCGTGAACTCGCTTAGCATAAGCTGCTAATGTACAAATACGAGTGTTACAGGGTTTACCTATGCTAACTTTTGAGCGGTCTTTCATTTAGTCTACATGCCCTTGTTGATCTGAGATTAAGCCAGTAGCATGTCATTGCTGAAGAGGTTAAATTATTACCTTTAGTTCCCTATATAATTCATTATTTAAATGGTACTACAGGGCTGTGTATTAATGTATGTCTGCGATACCTAAACCAACTAACTCGACTTCGCCCTACATTACCCATGAATCATCGCACATATGTATACCAAACAAGCAACATATTCCAAGGCAACAGCTCTCGGTCTCAATATAAAAATGGCAAGTGAAAGCGAAAACAGAGACGCAGACTCAGCGAGTACATCCGATCCACCTTATGTGCGGGATTTTTACACACTGTCTGATAAAGTTTCCGACAGTAAAAATCTCACCTTTCTGTGCAAATTATGTCCTCCTGAAAAATTTGCAATAATAAAAAAAAAAAAATGAAAATGAACTGAACTATGAACTAGTTCAGAATTTAAATGGTGAACTATGAACGTGAACGATTCATGTTTACTTGTATGAACTGAACTTTGAACTAGTTCATGAGAGGTGTGAACGTGCACAACACTGGCAGCACTACTGTGCAACCTGAGGTCCCTCTGAGTCCTTTTACTGCCACCCAACCACAATGGCACAGCAGGCTTTGGGAATTATATTAAACTGTATCTCAGAGCCTACAAAGGGACAGTGAGACAAACGGCTCAAAACCAGTAGAGCTCGTAATGTCATGGCCTTTATAGTATTTGATCTTTGACCTTTTGATTATGGCTGCTTGACTGCTCCTACCAAAGATTCATACAAACATTAATTCATTCATTCATACATTCAGTCATTCAACAAATCCATTCATGTGTCCTTGTAGAGTGTCGGCTGGACGGGTGCTGTGCGATGTCTGCCCAAATCCAGCTGTGAAGACCTGTCTGACCTGTATGGCTTCCTACTGCGGGACCTGCATCAGGCCTCACTACTCTGACCCAGATCTGGAGAGACATCAGCTACAGGACCTTCAGGATCAGAGCCTCTGTCAACAGCACCACAAACAGCTGGAGTTCTACTGCAGGACCGACCAATCAGCAATCTGCTCACGCTGTTATCATAGAGATCACAAGGGACATGACGTTGTGGAGCAGGTGGGCACACGTACAGATCGGGTGTGGTGTCTTTGTTATTATACCCCGGCTTGGTTGGATTTCCTGTTGTGACACGTGCTTTAGAATCAATTAACTTTGATATTTGCACACCTATGAAGCAGCCCCAGGTTTTTGACTGTATTACGCTGTATCAATTTGCCAGAATTCGTTTCTGAAGTTTAAATGAACTGTTACTTTGTGACAGTACAAATTAGTGGACTGATGGAAGTACAGAGAGTAGCAAGATGTTAAATATGTCAGAAGTAGCTTTCAGCATATCTGGGCTGAAGACCACAGGGATTTTACAAAGCTAAGGCTCAGCAGAATTCTGGGACATGCTATCTTGGCAATGAGAGATATGGAACTAACCACTGGCCTTTGGCCATAGCAACCATCCATTTAGAACTAACCACTGGGCTTTGGCCATAGCAACCATCCATTTATAACTAACCACTGGGCTTTGGCCATAGCAACCATCCATTTATAACTAACCACTGGGCTTTAGCCATAGCAACCATCCATTTAGAACTAACCACTGGGCTTTGGCCATAGCAACCATCCATTTAGAACTAACCACTGGGCTGTAGCCATAGCAACCATCCATTTAGAACTAACAACTGGGCTTTGGCAATAGCAACCATCCACTTAGAACTAACAACTGGGCTTTGGCAATAGCAACCATCCATTTAGAACTAACAACTGGGCTTTGGCAATAGCAACCATCCATTTAGAACTAACAACTGGGCTTTGGTCGTAGCAACCATCCAACAAAATCTGACAAGTAACCAGACTTTTTGGGTTTTAACGTTCGTTATCCCTTCTTTACCCTATATGGCAGTCATTCTCTCCTCTGTCAGTCTCTGGACAGACAGGACATTCTCATTATTGTGTTTTATGTTTTATTCTTGTTTGCACAGGATGCACACGAGACACAATGCAAAGGTACTGAAACAGGAGGTATTTAATGTTTTAACACTTTTATAAAAAAAGTAGAAATTTGTGCTTAGAACTAAAACCTCACGTTTCAGCTTCAATCTCCTCCTCCATCATTCTCAGGTGTTCCTCCACCTGGGCAGATCCAGTTCCCCTGAGTGCAGCCAGACTCTGTGACTTTAAGATGGTCACCACCAGAGGGCGCTCCTGGACCCCACAGGTACAGGGTGACCAGGAGACGAGGCCAAGAGCAGCACAGCATCGAGGTAGCAGGTTCTGAGGTGGAGGTGACAGGGCTTCTTCCAGGAGAGAAGTACCACTTTACTGTGGTCACCCTCAGTGAAGATGGCCGCCAGAGTCCATGCGTGGGGGGATCTGTACACACAGGTGAGGATTAACACCTGATCTGTGGTCTGTCCGTAACTTTTTTTGTTAGAAATTGGTTAAAACACGCTAACTTGCATATTAGGAAATAATGACCATAGACTGACGATACACTGACCACCATACAAGTGCTACAACCCTGGCTCAGGGGGAAGCAACACAATGAGAACAGGAAAACCCAAACTTAATTTAGAACTATATTTATTAAAGCATACAGAGAAAAGGTAAGCTGCATGTCCTGCTGTCAGGTAAGCACCTGCAGAGTGTGTGAGAGAGAGTGAGTGAGAGGGGTGTGGCCAGATCTTAAAGGCATCTTGCACTTGCAGGTATTCACAGGTGTTTACAGGTGAGACCCAAGGTACCTAAAATAGGCAAACAAACAAACACACACAGGAACAAATACCAGGCTTGTAACACCCCCCCTAACAGGGTTGCCTGAGTAAGAACCATAACCTCATGTTAAAATACACTCACGGCCTGGAGAGGGCGTCTGCCAAGATGTTGTCCCACCAGCAAATGTGGCAGAACTTCAGGTCATACCCTTGCAAGAACAAGCTCCACCACACTGCTGGCTGGTTGGAGCCTCTGTTAATGGACACAAGGGGGTTATGTTCTGTATGAACCAGCAGAGGTCCACCCCATGAACACCATCCTGCAGCACTACAGCTCCAGCACCCACATCACTAGCATCCACAGCAGCTTAAAGGGCTAGTGAAATCTGGAGCTGAAAATACAGGGGCATTTCTCAACAGTGCTTTAAGGTTTTCAAAAGCATTTTGGCTCTTCTCATTCCAGATAAAAGGAACCTTTTGACCCTGCAAGTTTGTTAAAGGAGCAGCAATGGTGGCACAATTACAGCGAAAGCTCTTATAGTTGCTAACCATTCCAAGGAACCTCCTAAGCTCTCTACGTGAGAATGGAACACCAACATTTAAGTTAGCCTCCACTTTAGCTTCAGTTGGTCTAAGAGGGTCCAACTTGGTTACAAAAACACTGACCCAACATGATCAATACAATCATCTAGACGAGGAAGAGGAAAGGAGTTGGTCATGGCATTTACCTTTCGATCCCGGCAAAAGTGCACCGACCCATCAGGCTTGCCTTCAGGTGAACAGGGTGAGGGATCTAGGCTCAGTAATAACATCATATGAAGCTAATAAGTCACCTGTTTGTGTAAGAGCTGGCGCTTACCCTGTATGGATGTTGTGTAACAGGAGTTACATCTCTCACATCAATGTAAAGCACATTGGTGTGAGTTAGTACATCAGAGGGGAGATCTAGGGGTTGCTCAATTATCTACGATATTATGCGTTTGGATGATTTATTAGTAAACAATGTACAGTTTTATGCAAAAGTTTGGGCACCCCTCTAAAGTTGCATGCTAATTTGCACTGTCTTGATAAGAAAACATCTCAGCAATATGTCATTACTTTTCAAGAGAAAGCTGGATGATGGGATGTTTTTCAGACAAAAGAATTTAATGTAGCAGTATTGAGTTGTATGAAATAAAATTGAATGTGAAAAATAGGCTGTGCAAAAATGTGGGTACCCTTTTAAGTGTATTGATTTGAATACCTGCAGTCACTTAATACTGACTGATTGAAACACTAAATTAACTAAATCAGCTGATTGAATCTTAAACTGCAAATAAAGCTGCAACAAATCATGAAGAAGAACCTTTAGCATAACTAATTGCTAGGTGTGCTTTTCCTTCATTCCCTGTTGGAGAGTAGCAACATGAGAACCTCAAAATAACTCTCTAATGACCTATAAACTAAGATGATTTGTCAATATGAATTAGGAGAGGGATTTGAGGTGTCTATCTCCACAGTCAGAAATGTAGTAAGAAAATGGAAAGCCACAGGAACAGTCCTTGTGAAGGAAAGGTATGTTAGGCCAAGAAAGATATCTGAAAGGCAAAGATGAAGAATGGTTAGAATAGTCACAGACAAACCACAGATCACCTCTAAAGAGCTCCACGAACATCTTGCTGCTGATGGTGTCATTGTACATCGTTCCACAGTCCAGCACACTTTGCACAAGGACAGCCCAATGGAAGATTAATGCATAAAAAGCCTTTTCCGCGTACTCACCACAAGCAGAGTCGCTTGAGGGATGCAAAGGCCCATCTAGACAAGCCATAATCGGTTTTGAATAAAGTGCTGTGGACAGATGAAGCTAAGATAGAGTTATTTGGTCACAACCATAAGTGCTTTGCATCACAGAAAAAGAAAAAATGCTGTACAATTTGGTGGAGGGTCTGTCATGCTATGGCTAGCACAGGTACTGGAAACCTTGTCGAAGTTGAGGGTCGCATGGATTGCACCCAGTATCAGCAGATTCTTGTGAAGAATGTTCAAGACTCAGTCAGGAAAGCTGAAGTTACGCCGGGGCTGTTTCAGCAGATCAGCGATCCAAATTATTGTTCAAAATCTACCAAGGAGTTCATGCAGAGACACAGATACAATGTTCTAGAATGGCCTTCCCAGTCCCCAGACTTGAATATCATTGAAAATGTATGGAATGATCTGAAGCGGGTTGTCCACGCTCGGCAGCCATCATACCTGACTCAACTGGAGACATTTTGTAAGGAGGAATGGTCCAAAATAACTGCAGCCAGAATTCAGGGATTTATCAGTGGCTATAAGAAGCATCTACAGGCTGTTATTTAAGCAAAGGGAGGCTCTACCAAATATTGATTTGATTATTCCACTGGGGGGCCCACATTTTTGCACATATCTGTTATTCTTATGATGCAAACTGCATTGTTTCAATAAATGTTATTACAGATTTGAAATGTGACTTCCCATTAGGTGTATATATCCAAATGAAATAGCTGCTTTTGAAAGACCAGCAGATTATAATCTGAAATAATGACAATTATCAGGGGTGCCCAAAACAAAATCAAGGCTCTATGTACAGAAAACCTAAAAACTATAACATAAGGAAGCCAACACAAATTACATCAGAAAACACAACACAGACATACTGTAGAATCTAACCCATTGTAGTCTGCATTGCTATTGAATGTAAATGATTAAACCTATAAACTCTGTTTTTTAAGAAACCAAGTCATTACAGTACTTTCTCGCAAAACAACTAAATACTTACAGTTGAATGGTTAAACAGTCTCAGCCACACTCCAACAGAAAGAAAGAAAAGTATTGATCCCACAATGACAATTCTTTGTGTGGAGTGACTCCCGATAATTGTATCCTTCTCAGGAAACTGCAAAGAAGTCCATGAAAGACAGTGAAGGACATTTATCGTCTACTTCAGCTACTCTTTCTGTAATAATTAGGTTGTGTTCTAAATCTGCAATGACGTTTGATACAAAACATATCATAAGATACTTTTGACTATTTGAGGACTTACAGGAGATTTGTACTGAGCATCTGACCGGGCTTTCTATTTCTTTCTATGTTTCTGGGCATCATGTAGACACTGAGGGCTTGATTTACTAACAGAATTGCGCCCACTTCAGGTGTAATTTCTGCATAAATTGTGGGTAAAGACATTGGAACCGTATTTACAAACGCAGATTTCCCGCTGCTGGGAGGGTATAAGGGAAAGTGGGTGTTCGTCGCAAAGAGATGGGAGGAGATGCGTAAAGTGCGCCTAATTATGTCTTAGTAACGAAACAAGATGTGTTTTAGCATGACATCAGCTGCTAAATGAAAACTGTGCGTGCGAGAAATTTGACACAATTAATAAAAAAAAAAAATACGAACATCAGAAATGTTATTTGTTTAAATGTTTATATTTGATATATCATTTATTTATAGGCATATAACAAATTGTCCACCCGGGTGGCTGTTCTGCCAGGTCTTACCCAGAATCGCAGCTCAATGTATGGTTACTTTAAACCGTATTCTTTGCCTTTTCGATCCATCGTTCAAGCACACTGAGTACAGTGCTCGCCTTCTGCGTAGGAGTAACGTGTAGCTATTCAGGAAAAGAACTTGTACCTGAAGTACACTTACTAAACTAAGTAAATTGTAGAGACAGACCAGCATATTCATTTCACATTCCATTATTTTGACGTTATAGCCTCTCGAGCGCAAGCTACCCCCAGTGCCATGGCAACGTCAGCGTATCTGAAAACCTCCATTACCCCTGACAACGTAGTGTGGACTGGTGGTCATGACCCTCAGTTGTGCAGGTGTTGGGTGATATACAGTCAGACCAGGGATTCCACAAAATGGCCTTATTTCTGCATTCACAATTAAAAATTGAGTTTTTCAGTATTCGCGACAGCATTCCAGATCTGAAGTAACGTAAAAACAATATCAGGACAATGCTCTCTATAACTCATGCGCTTACCGTCAAAACTATGATCTCGGTTAAAACCCTTGCAAATTGCTGTATAGCATTACATTTCGAGAGCATCAGTTGACTCAACTTATATGTATATTTATTCAGTTAATAATTTATGAACCTTGTGAACCAAAAGCTCTAATTCTAATTCTAACTCATCATCCATGGTGGCAGGAACACGCAGGTCCTTTCTTCCCTATTTTAACGGCGCGCTATTAACACGAATGGGTGGGGTTAGGCGCTGATTACGCGACGAGGTTCTTGCTTGATAAATTCGACGCAAAATGCAGAAACACAACGTGCGCTATATACGGTTTGGCAAAGGCGCAGATTACGCTGCGCTTGTAAATGTTAGAAAATGAGGCCTTGAATGTATTATTACCACATGTTATGAAACCACCAAATGAATAAACCCTTGTAATCAGAATAGCTTCATGTGATGCCCTACTTTGTTGCACACAAGAACCTGTGGTGTCAGTCTGAAATTAGGGCCCTATTAGAGTCTAAAACACAAGATTGCAAATATTATGGACGCACACAAACACTCTTTATCTGTCCTAGGCTAGGGTTATTTAACCAATGCTTACACTGGAGGAGTGTTTTTCCACTCAACTCGCTGAAGATCATAGAAGTCCTATGACTAGCTGTAGACTCTGAACTGAGATCTGAATGAATGCCCATTTTACAGCAAGTTCCCATCCTTTTGTTTCATGAAATGGCTCTGCTCTGTCTGTGATTGTAACTGATGTAACTGATGTTGAATGTTCTGTTCTGCAGAGGTTCCGATGCCAGAGAATCTCTCTGTAGAATCCAACTCCTCGTGTGTCTCTTTGAAGTGGACCAAACCAGAAGGAATAGACCAGGTGTCTTACCTGCTGGAACCTTTCTGTGAGGGACATGGGGAACAGCCGAGGAGCATTCACACAAATTTACTCCTTCATTCTATCTCAGACTTGCAACTTGACAATAAATACACTGTCCAAGTATCTACACTGAAAAATGGGCGTCAAAGCAAACCCACCTGCAAAAGTTTTACAGTCGGTAAGAAAGAAAGAAAACATTTCTGTAAAGTTGGAATAAATCATCACTTATGTATTACTATAATACTCAGACTAGATTTCAATCTTTTCAGGGATCCCAGTCCCAGGGCGTCTGACTGTGAGCTCCATCACTGCATCATTTGCTAGCCTCAGCTGGCTGGTGTCTCCTGAGATGAAGCAGACTCCACACAGCTTCCTGGTTTCTTACCAGAGTGAAGGGACTGAGCCAAAGTCCATCTCTACTGGGTCATGCAGCACAGACATCACAGGCCTGAAACCAGGAACTGACTACACTGTTAAAGTCTACATTGAGCTCCAACATGGAGGAAAGAGCCAGCCTGCTTCTGTTCAGATGAAGACAGGTGAGATATCAGGAAAGGGAGAATGATTCCCTGAAGTGTTATTTATGATTGATCTGTGTTGTTGAAGCTTTTTGAGGCACAGCACTAGTATGTCCAGTTGGCAGCAATAATCTGATCTAGAGAAGGAGTGTCCACTGGCCAAAGTGTAGTAAATATGGTGGACAGAGGCAACATGTAAACATGATTAGGTCACAATAATTCACTCTTGGCCTAGAAAATAAATGTAGATACACATTTTATCTGTCAATCGTCACATGAATTCAGCATAGTGTTAGATTAATTCTTAATCTTGCATGTTGGTTTCAGAGAAAGAGACCGCCAAACGAAGCAATTAGTTGAAACAAGTTGAGTTTACTGATATAAAGTTGTACAAATTTCAGTCTGACTTGACTTCACACAAAGATCCGCCAACCAAGACTGGAGAATGCATTCTGGTCCACATATGAAAAAGTTAGTCTTTTAAGTCCAGATCCACTGAGGTTACTTCCTGGGGGCCTCCAGGTATACGCCTCTCTGGGACTACGTTTTTCAGTCGTAATTTCTGGATGACAATTATGGTTCTGTGAGCAACTATACTCCCTTCTGCAGATGGTCATTATCTGTCCTGCACCAAGCTAAGAGGCCACTGACTTGACCTTGTCCCGGCCAGTGAATGTTATCTTAGGCCTCTTGTCTGCAAACACATGGCAGAGAGAGAGTTTTCCCCAACTCTTACACTGGCCTTATTTCCAACTGCACTAATATACTGATTCAAAATAGGCATATATTGTTAATAGGAATAAGCTGTTAATAAATTCGTATTGAACTGAATTTTATCTTACAATAGTCATTAAATATGATATTGCAACCAAACATCTACAATTTTTACACAGACCTTCCAGGAGGTCTTCGTACAGCAATTAGCAAAATGAACATGAATTTTATTAATTTATTTAACGACAAACATTTTAATCCATCCAGAGATTCCAGTTCCAGAGCGTCTGACTGTGAGCTCCATCACTGCATCATTTGCTAGCCTCAGCTGGCTGCTGTCTCCTGAGATGAAGCAGACTCCACACAGCTTCCTGGTCTCTTACCAGAGTGAAGGGACTGAGCCAAAGTCCATCTCTACAGATTCATGCAGCACAGACATCACAGGCTTGAAACCAGACTCTGAGTACACTGTTAAAGTCCACACTGAGCTCCAACATGGAGGAAAAAGCCAGCCTGCTTCTCTTAAAATCAAAACAGGTCTGAATTTTATACGCAGTGAATACATACTAATAGTATTTAATTTTATACCATATATTATGAGACCCGGTCTTGGATTTTAGTCAGTCCATGAAAGAGGTTTTAATCTCTAAACATTGGCAGCCACCACTGTGAGACAGAGCTTGAAGTTCCACTCACTCACCGAGCTTCACCTTAGATTTTCTGATTAGCCAGTCAAAGATTTGCAGTTAAATGCACTGAGTATAAGGGGTGTTACCCTCTATTCGATAGGCCTTGAAGACAAGACACTTTGATTTGACCTGGGGGAAGGGAGTGAGACCACTTGTCACACCTCACTCCTCACTCAGGTCAACCCATCGAAGTATATTCACCCAGAAATGCTTACATACTAACTTAAGTCCAAATAAAAGTAACAATTACAACTAGGTGTAAGACACATTGAATTATTGACTATGGCATATCCTTATTAACTATAAATATCTTAATTCCGGTTCCTTCAGTCCCCCTTTCTAAGACTTTCTGTCTTGGACATAAGATCATAGTAACTTATTTTCTTGAGTGAGTGGCTTGTTCAGTCTCTGTCTCATGGAAGTGGCATAATACTCTCACGAGGAAAGGCGAAAAACCATGTTCTCTCAGAGTAAACCACCGCTAAGCCAATTTGGTGGGAAAAGCTTCTGAGAATATTTGGGGCAAAATTTCTTTCCGATGTCATTTAAAAATGACCATCCTGTTCTCAGCCGTGAGATCATCCAGGTATAAACAGCAGTAATAAGTACATGTACATTGTAGCCAGCAGGGGAATGAAATTAAAACAGTGACAACAAGGAACAAACTTAACGACTCACATGATAACTCTAAGATAAACTAAACAAAATGAAAATGTTAGGATTAAACAATAGTCTTATACAAACAGAAGATAAGATTATGGGAGATACATAACAGTTTTACAACATCTTAACACATTTCCTTTCTGGTTACTGAGGTGTACATGAACTTCATGGTAATGTGGGTTGACTGTGAATACAGTTAAATGTGTGTGTCCGTGTGTGTGTGCGTGTGTGTTTGTGTTGACAGACTCCAGAGTGTCTGTGTGAGTGTCTGATGGTGATGGTGATGGTTCAGTTCTTCGCCTCCTGTGGTCTTTGCTCCATATGGGGTCATTCAGCCTATGCATCTCTTAGCATATTAGGAGATTGCCGTTCTTCTTTGAGGTGTCTCCGTCAACTCTCCTTGGGAGGAGGTGGCCATCAGTTCAGGTGTTGCCGTGGTCCCGTGGAGGTGTTGATCGTCTTGATGGTTGAGGGTGTTGGCTGTTTGTGATGTTTGTCCCCCTTTCGACATCTTGGCAAGTTCCTGCTTCCTATTGTCATCGTGACGAGGCGCTGATGCCCTGCTGTTCTCCAACTTCCTGAAACTGGCAAGAGGACTCTGAAAAAACAAACAGTTTAAATCCTAAGCAACAGGCTATATCTGTGATCAAAAGAGGCTCAATGTGTCAGGATCGCTCTCGGGTCTCGCGTTTCAGCCAAGTGTGTCAGAGAGGACCCAATAGCAGGATGCAGTTCAGAACTTGGTTTCTTTATTATTTACAAAAGATAATTCCAAGCAGCGATAGTCCAAAACACAGAAGACACTTCCAAAAACAGAGGATAAGAACGAAAAAGGTTTCAGTCCAAAACACAGATCAGGTGCTGGCAAAAGGCCAAAAACTAAGGAGATACAAAAGGTGTAGCTTTCAGGCAACGAGACACTAGCCTGAAACTAGCTATGGCTAGAGACGAAACAAGTGCGAGAGAGCACTACGAGCTAAGGTGCTTGAGAGCACCGTGAACTAAGGTGCTTGAGAGCACTACAAGCTACTATGTGGACAAAGACAGTCTAGCAACAAAACAATCTAACGACCCGATAAGGTCCAGAGGGATTAGCCAAGTATTTGTGCCCTGGCTAATTAACGGAAGTGACAATCACCAAATACAAGACAGGTGAGGGCACACAATGGGAAACAGGTGAGGGCACACAATGGGAAACAGGTGAGGGACCACAATGGGAAACAGGTGAGGGACCACAATGGGAAACAGGTGAACACACAAATCACAACAAATGCAAATGTGTGCGAAAATAAGTCCGTTCTTTTTGTCCCTTGGCCACCAGAGGCCGCCAATGTCCCAGTACGTGGCAATTGCTGGTAATCGCTGCCAGCATCGTGACACAATGGTGTTGCCCATTTCCATAAGACAGGAAGCAAAAAAAATTCTGTTAACATAATTAATACCGAAGATCCTTTTTGGGTGTGAAAGGCTGCAGACAACAAGCTCTGTGCCCAGAGTGACCATTTGGTTAGTTCAGAGACAAAGGCAGATTGGAAATATCTGTTATAACATAAAATAGTGTAAGCACTGTCAGTAGATAAGTCACAAAGAGCCTTCAATCCCCCATATGATAGCTTGGATGCTATCACCATTGACTGGATGCTAAGGCAGGGTAAAGCAAGGCATTGTCAGACTTAGATTACATCAGACAAGAGACAAAAGAAAGTCAGTGGTCAAATGTATGTCCTGGTATATTCTCCCTCAGTCGGTGAGTGGAATTGAGTCGTGTAAATCCATTCATACAACAGCTGGCAAGCCCATACGCACACACATATTCATTTGCTTGCTCAGGAGACAGATGTCCATGCCTAGAGAAAGGAAGCAAACTGTTTAAGTTATAGAATTATCTCATAAAGTCCCTTTTTCATCCAGATTCCAATGGCCCTTGAATGCCAAACCATTTAAGGCATTCCTGTTCTTCATAATGAATTCAGTGCTGTTGGATCATTTGATGAAGTCAGAAATTTAGCAGCTAAGGCCTGTTTTGAGAAAACACATTCTGCAGTTATCATCTTAATAAGGTATGCATTACTGGTAGGGTAAGCACTTTCTACAAGAGAATCTATTGTTCTGTTTTGCAATTCGCTCTGAAGCTCAGCTCCTCCCCCTTTTGATCTAACAGCAATCTTCTGCTGCTGTGAGATCATTACTCAGCCAATTCTTTTATGTACCTTAAACTAGGGATGAGAATTGATAAGATTTTAACGATTCCGATTCCATAACGATTCTTGCTTATCGATTCGATTCCTTATCGATTCTGTTATTGATTCTTTTTGGGCAAGGAAAAAAAAAAAAGAGTACAAACGGGTTTCTTTACATGATTTTTCTTTTATATAATATTCTCTGAATAGATGATGCACCGCATATACAGTATGTATGTATACATTTACATGTTTTAAATAACCAAAAACAAACCTAAGAATAGGTCAACAAACTCTCAAAGTAGGGTCCAGAGACCCATAGCCTAGGGATCCTTTTCCTTGATGGGGTGCTAGGGGGTCCCAACAAAGTAAAAAAGTATTTGTTTTGACTATAATTCCAACCATAAGTAACAGAATGTATGACTGATTTGGTAATAGGTTTCATACAATTTTTTTAATAAAACATCTAAACTCAAAAATCTCATCAGATGGGGGAGCCTGGAAAATAATCTTATATATACTTGATATACCAGAGTTTGAGAACCGCTGTGCTAAATAATATTTGAACTTGCCAATTACAGTGCTGTTTTTTTTTTTTTTTAAGTGTATTCTCCTTGAACTAACAATACAACTGACAAACAAATAGTGTAAGCTGGTTTACACAATGAAACCAATGGCACTAACACAATAGACTGTTAGAGTTTACCTTCAATATGAACAGATGAAGCGCTAACGTTAGCCGCGCTGCTGTTGCTTGGTTGAGATTCCAATGAGATTCCAATGAGATTCATTAAAGTTATTGTCACTCCGTAGCGCTCAAAAACGTGACATTCCTGCAAAGTTATTGCATGCAGTATGGACAAATGTTTCGGGGTAATGGTAGTTTTTCCCCCCTTTGACGAAAGAGACGTTTTGCAAGCATTGCAAGTGGCCCTGTGGTCGTCTTTTTGCGTGAAATATAACCACACCTCTGCTTAGACGCCATGTTGGCTGCAGTCTGAAACAAATCAAAGCTGCGTGCACGTGACATACCTAAACGGCACTTACATGATACTGGAATATATAAAAAAAAATATATATAAAAATTAATATATTTTTTTTAAAGTATCTATAGCGGAATCGAAAAGGATTTTGGCTAACGATTCCAAGGAATTCCCATCCCTACCTTAAACACACATATGCAGAATGAAGACTTTGTTCCAAAAAATATATATATGCTTACAATCATTCGTAATTGTAACACTTCATACAACGATTTTAATTTGGGTGTAGAAAATCATGTCTAGGCACAAAATACCTAAAGTCTGTAGTCCTGCTATCTGGCTAGGGTGTGCTGACTTCAGCCTAATGGGCCATCAGGGTCACAGGCGCGGCTGGACCTGAAGTGTGAATTAAATGTTATGCGTGAGCGCTGTCTGTAACTTTTGTGTGAATAGAAACAGTCTAACATTTAGCAATCTTAACATCTGACTTTATCAAAAGCATTGTGAAATCTGGACACTCAAAGGAATCTTATGGCTTGAATCATGGCTGGTCACATCCAACAACCGGGTCTCGACAATTTAATGTAAACAATTTACAAATGAACTTAGAACAATTTCTAAATTCAAATATTTAAACGCTGAAGATCCTTTTCCAAACACCCGTTATGAACACAAACACTTCTATTCTCCTGGGATTAAATATCTGAGCGGCAAAACTAGATTCAACAAATGATACAACTGACAGCTCAGACTGTGTTGGATCAGATGTTCATCAATCTCTCTAACAGAGCTGGAACAGAGTGTAGCTTCAGGCTCAGGGGAGAATTGCTCAAACACTCTGATATGAATATGGAGCTTCAAGCTCACACACTCGAATGAGCTTCAGGCTCAATTCTGTCTGAGACTTCAAGCTCAAAACTTGTCTATCTCCAAAACTTGTCATTTCCTGTTGGAAATGTCTAAAATCTATAGCACATATTTCCCTAAGATTAGGTAAGCACTAAGAATTGAAATGGTACTTATCAGTGTTTTGCCAACCGGGGGGATGAGGAAACTTACAGCAAACTCGAATCAGCAAATACAAGAATGTATCTCTCGGTAGGGAACCTCCATCTAATAGTATTTCATTTCATACCATATATTATGAGACCCGGTGTTGGATTTTAGTCAGTCCATGAAACAGGTTTTAATCTTGAAACAATGGCGGCCACCACTGTGAGACAGAGCCTGAGTTCCACTCACTCACCGAGCTTCACCTTAGATTATCTGATTAGCCAGTCAAAGATTTGCAGTTAAATGCACTGAGTTTAAGGGGTGTTACCCTCTATTTCAGTGGTTCTCAAAGTGGGGGGCGCGAACACTCTCCAGGGGGGACGCGATGTCACAGACGGAGAAAAACAAAAATCACCGCCGACCTGTCACTGGTTAGTGAAAGCTCCCTCAGAGGTGAAATGCAAGGAGCTGGAATGACCCAAACAAATCAAATACTGTTTTGCTCCTGATCCACCAATCAAAACGGAGTCTTATCATTTGAACGCGAGTTGCACCTACGCTTCCGAGTATAAAAAAAAAACCGCAGGCATGGTAAGCGCTCACCCTGAGACGACACTCTGCAGAGTTTGTTCGATTTATCTTGTTTCCTCTATCATTCAGATATTCATTGCTTTATAAACAGTCTTTTTAAAGACTCACTCCTTCCTTAGTAATACCTTACTGCACTTGCAGTAGGTCGCTTCGTAGCCTATTCTAAGGAGTAATTTGCTCCACAGTCGTTTTAAAAAGCTCGTAGCCCCGAGAGCTAGCCCTCTAGCTAGCTACCTTCTTCCAACTGCAGCTAGCCCTTTTCTCCTTAACACCTACCTTTACATTTTTTGATCATCCACCGTGTTGCAACAAATAAAACACCAGCACTTGAATACTATTTTGTGCTGGCCCTGTCTACATTGTGTACAGTTTGTTTGTTAGGAACCATTGCCTAGCACAGCCTTATCCATTATTCGTGTGCAATTCGTTCACAGCCACACATACAAACACACTCACAAGAACACGACGTTGAAATTAGAACTGTATTAACTTCACACACACTGTATCAGCAAACAAACACAACTATGGACAAGTTTCTGATTCGTAAAAGTCAGAAAGAGAAGCCTGTGGACTTCTTTAAACATAAATGTGATGGCCTCCAGCAGCAACAAACCACCATCTCCAAGCAGTGTCTGGAGGCATCTTATGTAGTTGCTCATAGAATTGCTAAGCTTGGCAAACCCCATACAATTGCCGAATATCAGAAATCAGTTTAAGTCCTATTTCAAAGAGGACTACCGTTCATTCGCCTGAGTTCAGGATCCATTTCTCTGCTCAGCAGACGAGCTGTCAATAGACATGAAAGAGCAGCTGAAGAGTGACAGTAGACTTAAGCATCTCCCCTCTTTCGTCATTCTGGGTAGCAATGATCAGCTTTGCGACATAGCCTTAAAAATGCTCCTCCTTTTCGCGTCAACATATTTGTGCGAGGCAGGTTTTTCAAGACTGACTGTGCTCAAAACTAAATACCGCAACCGCGCACAGATCGAGGATGACCTGAGAAAATGTTTGTCAAACATTGCCCCAAGATTTGAGGACCTTCACAGGGCAAAGCAGGCTCATGTCTCACATTGACAGACCTGTAGGATTTTGTAAAGATCACAAGAGGCCCATAATAATAACAGTATCTTAATGATAGTAATAATAACACTTATTATTATTATGATAATTATAATAATACAATAATAATAGGTCGATAATCGTTAATTATAATAATAATAACATAATGATGGTGATAGTAATGAATTGCCTACTAATAGGCCTACTATTACTAATAATAATAATAATAATAATAATAACAAACAACAACAACAACAACAACACAAAATTGTAATAATAATTGTCTGTATGGGCCTAACAATAACAATAGCCTAACCTTGACATGTCAGGCCTAACAATAACAATATGCTATCTATCTATTTATCTATCTATCTATATATGGTGGTGTAGTTGAGGGTGGTAGCAGCTAGAAGTGCTAGGAAAGGGACAGGGACTGGTTTCCCTGGTATGCCATGGTCTCAGAGCATAATAATCAATTATGTTCATGGCAGCATGAAATCCGTTTCTTTTCATATGACCAAATATAAAAAAAAAAATACATCTCAGATATTGCAAACACTGTAGCAAAAACGGCACCAGGTTAAAGTAGAATTAGGGAAATAAAGTTGAAGTGATTCCTTTAGAGCCTAGGTGGACAGTAGTCCTGTGCAGTGTCCTGCCTAATGTAAAATCTACACGCATTTGGCACTTGCCAGATATTACATTTGAGCAACATAAAATGTGGTGTTGCACTTCTGGTGGAGAATGAACATTTTTCAGCGTAAGAATTTGACAAGAACAGAATGCACTTTCCTATTTGAATCACTTTCTCCACCTTTCAGATATACATATGTTGGAAGGATTTTCAGAATGAATCCAGCCACAGTATTCTTTCAGACGTTAATCTTGTAATGTAATCTTGATACCCAATATCATGGGTAAGGCCCTGAGTGCTATTGGTGGTGCCAATGATGTCTTCTACCTTTCCAGAGATCCCAGTCCCAGAGCGTCTGACTGTGAGCTCCATCACTTCATCATCTGCTAGCCTCAGCTGGCTGGTGTCTCCTGAGATGGAGCAGACTCCACACAGCTTCCTGGTCTTTTACCAGAGTGAAGGGACTGAGCCAAAGTCCATCTCTACTGGGTCATGCAGCACAGTCATCACAGGCCTGAAACCAGCAACTGACTACACTGTTAAAATCTACACTGAGCTCCAACATGGAGGAAAGAGCCAGCCTGCTTCTGTTCAGATGAAGACAGGTGAGATATCAGGAAGGGGAGAATAATTCCCTGAAGTGTTATTCATGATTGATCTGTGTTATTTATGTTTGATCTGTGTTGTTGAAGCTTTTTGAGGCACAGCACTAGTATGTCCAGTTGGCAGCAATAATATGACTTAGAGAAAGAGTGTCCACAGGCCAAAGTGTAGTAAATATGGTGGACAGAGGCCCATACTGAGGCAACATGTAAACATGATTACGTCCCAATAATTCACGCTTGGCCTAGAAAATAAATGTGGATACACACTTTATCTGTCAATCGTCACATGATTTCAGCATAGTGATTATATATGATATTGCAACCAAACATTGACAATTTTCACACAGACCTTTCAGGAAGTCTTCTTTACAGCAATTAGCAAAATTAGCATGAATTTTATTCAGTTATTTAACGACTAACATTTTAATCCATATAGATATTCCAGTCCCAGAGCATCTGACTGTGAGCTCCATCACTGCATCATCTGCTAGCCTCAGCTGGCTGGTGTCTCCTGAAATGAAGCAGACTCCACACAGCTTCCTGGTCTCTTTCAAGAGTGTACGGACTAAGCCAAAGTCCATCTCTACTGAGTCATGCAGCACAGTCATCACAGGCCTGAAACCAGGAACTGACTACACTGTTAGAGTCTACACTGAGCTCAAACATGGAGGAAAGAGCCAGCCTGCTTCTCTTAAAATCAAAACAGGTCTGAATTTCATACGCAGTGAATACATACTGACAAACTCTAGAAGTGCTAGGAAAGGGACAGGGACTGGTTTCACTGGTATGCCATGGTCTCAGAGCATAATAATCAATTATGTTTATGGCAGCATGAAATCCATTTATTTTCATATGACCAAATATAAAAAAAAAAAATACATCTCAGATATTGCAAACACTGTAGCAAAAACGGCACCAGGTTAAAGTAGAATTAGGGAAATAAAGTTGAAGTGATTCCTTTAGAGCCTAGGTAGACAGTAGTCCTGTGCAGTGTCCTGCCTAATGTAAAATCTACATGCATTTGGCACTTGCCAGATATTACATTTGAGCAACATAAAATGTGGTGTTGCACTTCTGGTGGAGAATGAACATTTTGAGAGAAATATTTGTCAATTTTTCATCGTAAAATCACAACTTGACAAGAACAAAAAACACTTTCCTATTTTAATCACCACCTTCACTTTCAGAAAAATATTCGAAGGTGTCCAGATTTAATCCGACCCCAGTATTCTTTCAGAAGTTAATCTTCTAATGTAATCTTGATACTGGGCCCTATTCAGATACTGATCACAAGTCAGCAACTTAAAATCATGATGACTGTGATCTCCCCAATATAATAAGGCCCTGAGTGCTATTGGTGGTGCCAATGATGTCTTCTACCTTTTCAGAGATTCCAGTCCCAGAGCGTCTGACTGTGAGCTCCATCACTGCATCATCTGCTAACCTCAGCTGGCTGGTGTCTCCTGAGATGAAGCAGACTCCACACAGCTTCCTGGTCTCTTACCAGAGTGAAGGGACTGAGCCAAAGTCCATCTCTACTCGATCATGCAGCACAGTCATCACAGGCCTGAAACCAGGAACTGAGTACACTGCTAAAGTCTACACTGAGCTGCAACATGGAGGAAAGAGCCAGCCTGCTTCTGTTCAGATGAAGACAAGTAAGCTCTTTAACGTAGTCCACATGGACAACAGGATGGTGCAGGAACTGGTTTTACCATATCCATAATACTATGAAAATCAATTCTGCCAGAAAAAAGACTTGCACTGACATCTTGGTAATCATGTCATCATGAGAGGGGATTTTAGGAACATGAAACACTTTCATTCTTTAAACATTACATCTACACAGCCTTCTTTTTTAAAAAATCTCCCTTAAGTGGGAAATGCAGGCAATGGGTGAAAATGTGTTTTGCTATCTTCGTGAAAAATTGCCTATGTAAGCCATGTAGCCATACATGTTTTGTATTGATTTTAAAATGATATGATACTTGGTTTTCAACAGGAGTGTGCCTCTCTGATGTGCTGTCTGCATTACACCTGGAGGACAACTTCAGACAGAAGCTCACACTCAGCTCAGTCCTGGAGATCAACAGGTACACAGTGTCTGACAAGCCAGCACACAGTCTGAAGCAGCTACCATGGACCTTCTTAAGGAAACTGATGATGTCTAATTTAAATGCAAGAAATATCAAATGTGCACAAGACCAGTCAATGTATAATTGTAGTCTCACTGATGCCAATGATGATTCTGATGCCATTAATCCTCTAGATTTGATCACTGCTCTTTTCCACTGCTCAGATCCTTTCCTCCAGCAGGAAATGGTCTCCAAAATGTCCATGTGTCAGTTTGCTGTTCCTTTGCTGCTGCCAAACTGTGACACACAGCAGAGCACTCTGATGCTGTGGGCCATGAGAGACCTGGTTAAAAAGTTCAGACCTCTAGCAGGTGACACGACATTTGTAGAGGGCATCGTAGAAATGGACATCCCCATGGTGTCTTTTGTTAGACTAGGAGAGAGCAGTCTGTCCAAATCTCAAACTCTGAACAAGTTGCTCAGTAATCCTCATCAGCACAACGACACATTTGTTCACCGTGACATGGAGTGTGGTGATGTGCCCAGGACAATCTCAGATGGTTTGGTTGAAGTCAGCTGGTATCTACCCTGTGGGAAAACAAACAATGACATGTTCACACAGCCAGTGGCCATAGCCAATCTGAGAGGAGATGGCAGGTTGTTTAAGACCCAGATGTCCTTCCTGTATGAGACCTCAGCTGCAGTTTTCATCTTCAGTGATGACCTAGAGGGAGACCTCAGCACTCTGAACAACAGGGAGAGCAGAGCTGAGCTGTTCCTTTTCACCAACTCTCAGAGTAAGACCTTCAACATGGAGACACTCAGGGATACATGCATGAAGCACAAGGTGAAAGAGACCAATGTGATCATCAAGAAAAAGCAGAATGATGCAAACTTTGTGGAAGCCCTGCGTTTCAGAGTGAGTGGAGCCATTAGTGATAATCCACATACAATGAAAGTGGAAGGGATGGCTGCTGTTGCTCGACGTGTTGGTATTCTTGTTGATGAAGACGGGGAGAATTGTGAGAATGGCAGACGTCATGCTACAAGCATCACTGAAAATATTAAAGATATCGTGGAGTTCAAGAAGGACCAGCTACCTTTGCATGGAAACATCTGGAAAGAAATCAGTTTGTTAGAGAAAGAGATGTGTAGACTGAGAAAGGCTGACAGAAACCAGAGCATAGAGTTCCACAAGAGTTCACTGAGTGTACAATACAAGGGGCTGAGAGAACAGCAGAATCGGTTGCATATGTCAGACGCCATGGAGAAATTCACTGCTGGAATCTCACTGTCAGGAACACAGCGTCTCTACTTCCTGAAGTGGCTGAAGATTCAGCTGGACACCCTCTCTAGACATAACCTGTCCACACTGAGAGATAAATACAAAGACTGCTGTAGAAACACACCACAGAATAAGGAGCTGATTGCAAACTTAGATGAGCAAATCTCCAACTGCTCGTTGGGTCCTGAGCACTTCTTCCGTGAGCTGGGCCAGATTTATGAGTGTGCTTGTTCCCTTCCAGAAGACAACTCAGCCCCCAAAAAAGTCCAGTACCTACCTGCTCTGTGTGCTCAGATGCTGCTGAATGGGTTTCCAGTTGAGCTGGTCGATGGAGACGCATCAAACATCCCAATGAAGTGGATAAAAGAGGTTCTGACTCAGCTACACCAGCTGGTGGACACCAAGAGTAAGATCCGGGTGTTGACTGTGCTGGGAGTGCAAAGCACTGGGAAGTCCACCCTTCTCAACACCATGTTTGGAGTGCAGTTTGCAGTCAGCAGTGGAAGATGCACCAGAGGAGCCTTCATGCTGCTGATTAAAGTCTCTGAGGAACTCAGATCTGAGCTCAAGTGTGACTTCATCATGATCATTGACACAGAGGGCTTAAAATCACCTGAGCTGGCAGCATTGGACACAAGCTACGAACACGACAACGAATTAGCAACGCTGGTCATAGGGCTCAGTGACATCACCATCATGAATATTGCCATGGAGAACATCACAGAGATGAAGGACATTCTGCAGATTGTGGTCCACGCCTTTCTCAGGATGAAGGAGGTTGGGAAGAAGCCTAGATGTCTGTTTGTGCATCAGAACGTGTCAGACATGTCTGCTCATGACTGCAATATGAGAGACAGAAAGAAGCTGATGGAGCAGCTGGATGAGATGACCCAAATAGCAGCTAAAATGGAGAAGAAAGAAGAAAAGTATAAAAATTTCACTGATGTGATGAAATACAATCCTGACAAAGACAGCTACTACATCCCTGGACTTTGGCATGGAACTCCCCCAATGGCCCCAGTGAATGCTGGCTACACTGAAGCTGTCTATGAACTCAAGAAGAGTTTAATTGGCTCCTTACAAACATCTGATAATATCAAGACTAATGATGTAACAGAGTTCCTCAGGTGGACTCAGGATTTGTGGAAGGCTGTGAAATTTGAGAACTTCATCTTTAATTTCAGGAACAGTTTGGTGGCAGATGCGTACACAGATTTATGCACTCAGTACAACACTTGGGAGTGGTCTTTCCGATCTGAGATGAACAAGTGGCTTATAACCAAGGAAACAAAGATATCCAATTTTGGAGTGACTGAAAAGAATGTCCAAATGAATCTCTTACGCACCAGGCTCAGAGAGTGGAAACATGAGGCATCAGAGAAGCTGCGTGAAGAAGAACAGACAATCCTGTCCAACCTTGACACATACTTTCAGAAGAAGGACAGCAAAGTGTGTTTAGTAGAGAAATACAAACAGGACTTCCAAACAAGTGCCATCTCTCTCAGACAACAGATAGAAATATCTATAAAACACTCTTTGGAAAAGGCTGTTGAAATCAGAGAGGGAATGGAAAAGGTAAACAAAATCAAGGACAAGCAAATGGATACAATTGAGAAAATGGTCTGTGAGCTGCTGAAAGAGTGTAGAGAGAGAAAATCAGATTTATCTGAGGATGGACTAACCAGTGAATTTGAGAAAATGTGGAGAGGAATCATGTCTGAGCTATCTGAAGTCAGAATGCCAGAGATAGATGTGTATAAGGATGTGCACCATCTGCTCTGGTCAGATTTAAGTTCAAAGGGTGGACCTGTCTCAGAAATGCTCAACACAGTTAACCTGAGATCTAGTGGACAGGGGGAATTCATTGTTAAAACTGACTGGTTTTCAGACTGGACTTACGTTGGAAAGAGAATCGTTAGTGCCGTAGCACATATGAATAACAATCACTTCATTGCTGAAATCCAAGAGATCTGTGATAACATCATCAGGCAATGTGACATTCTTATTTCAGATCGCATAAGCGTCATGAAGAGAAACAATACAGATTACCATGAGACGTACATCAGAGACCTCCTCAAGGCCGTCGATGACCAGAAAGATCTTCAGATTAGTGATGAATGTGAAACTTCTCTTAAGGTTCATGTCTGTGGCTGTGCAGCGATGCTCTTCCAGAAATCACATAAGGAATTCAATGACCGCAACGACCCACAGAATCATCTGCTGAAGTGTAAACCCATATTTCTGGAGAAATTCAGAGAATCGTTCAGTGAAAAAGATCAGTGCCAGAAGAGAGCCAAACAATTCACAGAGACCTGTGTGAAGCCAGCAGTTGAGGACTACGTGTCTAAACATCTTGGGCAGGCAATCGCAGATCATATGAAGATGGGAGATGGGGGCGTGACCTACAGGGGAGTGACCTACAACACACGGACTAACCTTCTTCATGACCTTTTTAAGCAGTTGTTCCATGATAACTCATTTCAGAAGTACAAGGAGTACACAACATCATATGAAACATTTGTGAAAAACTGGATAAAGGAACAAATCATTGAGGAAATGTCATCAGGTGAACAGATGCAACAATTAGAGAGAAAACTCCTTCCTGGGGTTGTAAAGAGAATAACTGACAAGATCACCAGCATCTCCAAGAACATGGACATAGAGGAGTTCATACGAAAGTTCTGCTCTGAGGATCAGCTGGTCTTCCCAAGAGATGCCTTAGACAGCTTTTTGATTCTCCTCAATGCCAAAACAGACCAGTTTGCCATCAACCTCAAGGAGTTCATTGAGGAATTGGAATCACATTTAGCTCAGTGGTATGCCAACAAAACAGGCATCTCACACATCACTGAAAGAATTACACACCTGCCCTCTAAACCTCATGAGCTGCTTTTCTCTGGACTGTGTGGGTGTGGGAAACAGTGTCCCTTCTGTGGGACACCATGTGAAGCAGGAGGTCAGATACATGAAACACACTTCTCCAGCATGCACCGATCCGAAGCGTTTGCACAGTATAGATGGACTGCCTCCCAGAAGCTGGTAATAGACATTTGTACAACTTTAGTGATCAGTGACAGTCGTTTTAAGAATTCAAAAACGAGTGATAAATGGCATCCATATAAGAGGTACAGGGAGATCTACCCTGAGTGGGACATTAGGGGAGACCCGAACACAGAGGCCTCAACCTACTGGAAATACGTGATGACGAAGTTCAACAATGAGTTTGCAAAAGCTTACGATGCCCTACCTGCAGATATCCCAGAGGCCTGGAAAACACTGACAGCAGAGGATGCACTGAAAAGTCTGGAATGAAATGAATGAAATGTGAATCAGGCCAGAATATGGCATCAGTGAATAGGATGTACTGTATTATTGTATCACGTTTTGGGGGAACATGAAGAATGTGCTCAAGATTAATCAAGTCAGATGTTAAGGATATTATTCAATATGATCGTTAAATCAAACAACATGAGTACCGTAAATCCTCAAATTGTGGCCGGGGATTTTATTTACTTAGGCTGCACAGCGCACCGGCCTGTATTTGGGGCAGGCTTGTATTAGGGGCAGGCCTTTATTTCTTACTTATTATACGGCTCTTCAGAATGTTCCAAAAAGTTCTGTTGATTTGAATGGGGAACCCCAACGTTAGCAGGTCTGTAATTTCTTGATATTCACCACTGCGAAAAGTAAATGACCGCTGTCATTGGCAACGGGTTTTGTGCTTCTAATTCACATCTTTCATATCATTCCGCAAGAAGTCCGGTCATTTAACGTAGCGGAAGGTCATTGTAACTTGAAGTCAGCAAGTAATGGGTTGCTACGCAACACCTGGAACTTTAAAGTTCTATTAGCCTGAAGAAAAAATAATTCTTAGCGGAAGTCATGAAACAGCAACAAAATCTTTAAAAAGAGGTATTTTGGAGGAATGTCTTCTATCGTTTAGGCAAGTAACTGTATAATAACAAATTCGCCTTGTAGGCTGAAACATTTATTTTTTAATTGCAAACAGCCATGAAATTGGCCAACAACATTAAACATGAGGAGAACATGTATTTATGAAATGCATTCAATTAAATTGTGATGTTTGCTTTGTGCTGATGGACTGATGCTGGTAGGCTACAGTAAAATAGGCTACCGGTACCTTTTTTACCCCCGGCTTGTATTCGGGGCCCGGCCTTTATTTGTCCGTATCGACCACGCCCCCGGCTACTATCTGAAGCCCGGCCTCTAATTGAATCCCGGTCTTTATTTTAGGATTTACGGTAAGTATGAAATTATGTGTTTGTTATGATAATGGAAGATTATGTGTTTTAAATTCACCAAACTGCATTGATTATTCCTCTTAATTGTCTACATGAGTTAGAACACACGTCATCAGTAAACTTGCAGTTTGTTGTTCAGTACCACACACACACACTGAAGTTCAGTACCTGGTTATTTTCTCTTCTGTTCAAGTAGTTTCATCATGAAGTGAATAAATTACCTTTTAGACATTTTCACATTTTTGATATACAGGTTTGAAATGATCTTAATTTTGTTTTGAGGTCACTAGTTATTTGATTTATTATTGTTACGTTGTTATTATATTATCACGTTTTCAAATTAATTTGGATCTTTGTTTAGGTTGAGTGACCATCTTTCATTATGAAATGGATATTACCACAGCAATGGCCTTCAATCAACCCAATTTAATTAATACTGTGTAATTGATACCAAGTATGCATATTACCTTCATATATACTAATGTGTTTCTTTCTTCATTGTGTTTGGGGCTTACTATGGGATGGCAGTTAAAGTGTGTGTTTCTAGCAAGCGGAACGAGAGGTTATTCATACAGAACTCTTTGCTCTTTAAACTCTCCATCTTTCTATTCCACTCCAGTCATATTACAAAGCTGATTAATCTGCAGTGGTGTATGATTTAATGACCCAGTTAACAAGTGTGTTCACTGACATGTATTCAATAAATGGCACAACAATCATATTTGTGTAATGTAGTGTGTGTCCAGGTATGTGAGATTCTGTTATTGTGTTTGTGTGAGATTTTGTGATTGTGTGCGTTTGCCAGTGTGTTTGTGAGTTTCTAAGATTGTGTTTGTATGTCCAGGTGTGTGAAATTCTGTGACTGTGTGTGTGTGTCCAGGTGAGTGTGTGTGAGATTTTGTGACTGTGTGTGTGTGTGCAGGTGTGTGTGTGTGATATTATGTGACTGTGTGTGTGTGTTCCCATCCCCCACCTGCACCACAATCACACTGATGGTTTCCTGTACCAGAGCACTGTGAACCCCCATCTGCCAATCAAATTCCTCTAGGGGCGGGGCCATCACCTGACCTCCACACAACCCCACTGCTGTCATGACAACTAGCAGTCGCTGGCTGAGGCACATGTCTGGTGATGTCACAGAGATGGGCGGAGACAGAGAAAGACATGGCAACCAATCATATATTAGAAAGAGGTCTAATGCAGCCATTTTAAAGTCTTAAAGTTTGCCTTGTTAAGCCCAGTGTACAGCATTACTTAGCTAACAAGCTTAATCAAGACAGGCAAAAGATACAACAACAGAGCAGGCAATTCAGTCAGCGTTAATCAAACTGAAATACCACATCCTTGTTACCTAGATGCTAAACACTTTGTTAGCTTGATAGCCGTAGCCGTTGGAAGAATGCACATTGTTCTTCTCATCATCTAACACATGACATGGTCTGTACCCCTCACCCCCCTTCCAGACAGATTTAGTTGGTTTATGTCATTTTTGCCAAGTGACTTTTATCACCTGATGTTAGACATATATATTAGATATTAGACTGACACCTCTAAGAGCCAGTCGCTTCAGGGAATAGGTCGGACTGAAGTTGAAGCTGACTAGACACACACACACACACACACACACACACGCTCACCTTCCCCAGGGAGGTTGTCTCTGCCGTGGATGAAGAATTTGTATTTGCACTGATTTCCCAGAACCTCAGACGTGTCTTTATTTTCTCTCATTCTCAGGAGCCGCCACTGATTTTAACTAATATTGTATTAGTGCATTTAATACAATATTAGTTAAAATCAGTGGCGGCTCCTGAAAAAATTCCGACCCATTCAGAAGGTACATTAAGTTAGCTGATTAACTCATACAGCAATACCTTTTTGTCCACCTAGGCAACACACAACAGTAATATGTCCCCTCTTGCTACATAGCTAGAGTAGCAAGTTACAGGTGGAAAGCTATGGAAGAAAGTTGCATCCAGGAGCCTTCATAAGCAAACATGATGTGGCTCCACATTAAATTATCCCATTTTTTCATTATCCACGTGTCTCAAATGTTGTATGATGTAACATAGCTTAACAGGACACATGATATGTCCAGTAACAACATAAAGAAGGGGTAACATATAAGTCAAAACCAACAATATTTATTGAGTGATCTTGAAAGTATTGGCTTACAAAAGCAAAATAAGTCATCACATAAAAAATTATTCAGTGTTAGTGCAAGAAGCGAACTGTGAAACACACTGTGAAACCTATGAAAAGTGACAGTGGTATATAGAAATACAGACCGCGTTAGCCACTTCACGACCACGATTTTCTTTCGTTCCAATTCTTGGATGTAGGATTTCCCTCCCTTTGTAGAAACCTGTTGAATGGATACATTTGGTCTAGGAAGTCCTAATTGTTTTGTTGTCAATTTATCTTCATTAGTACGCCGTGTCGCTACACGATGGTAGTCCTCTACCCGATAGTCCCGCACATCGCGCATGCTCAGACACAAACGTTTTACGGCAGAAGGCTCAACGTCAACATATGGGGCCGTCTTAACGCATAATGTGGGTATATTTAATGTAATATTTAATTATTAAAAGTGTGGAGACGGAGTAAGGGTAAAAGGCAAATAGTTTGTATAATGAAGAAGTGAGAAAATATAGCAGTAGGTAAAACAAATAAAGCATTGATGTGCTAGCCAATAGAACTTGACAGGGAGAACAAAAGAGGATATCCAGTATATCTTTAACTTCTTTACTTCTTTATTATACAAACGTTAAGAACTTACAGCTGTATACAATGACCAAACTTCTTAAAGTATACCGTCTTTCGCGAACTTCCATCAGCTTTAGCCAGCGATTGTATTCCGCTGTCTACAGTGTCGCAAATTGGCGAATGATCGGGTAGTGCGCATGCGGACTACCATCGGGTAGAGGACTACCATCGTGTAGCGACACAAAGAGCGAATATGCCTCTGTCGAAGCTGTAAGACGTTCGTATAGGCTTTAACGTCCATTACTTATGACACGACATGGAGGGGCGAGCCCTCACGGAAGCCATAGAGAATGCATTGAGAGCTCTGTTTTGTGAAAAAAATTGATTTAACATGGGAGTCAATGGGAGAGATTTTCAAATCGCCCCAGAAGTGGCGGGGCCATTTTGGAGCACGACTTTAGGCTGACTGAATGACTGTTACCTGATTCGACAAAAAAATACAGAGGCAGATCAGACGGTCTGGTGGTAGAATCCGACCGAAAAAAAATTATTACATTTGAATGTACATGTCGTCATTTACGCGACTTACAAGGATATTGCGTTCATACATCAGGAGTTTTTTTCTTTTTTTTTTTTTTCTAGGCAGTGCGTCGCTCCAATCGCCCATATGGACATGCTCACAGATGTCATGAAATTGGATATTTGTTGAAATCACCACATACTGAAGCAGGGTCTTTTTCCTAAATAAAAAAAAAAAAAATGTAATTTTTACAAATTTGTATCTGATCATCTGTGGCATTTTAGTCAGGAGCTGTGCTTTGTACCCTCCAGCAAAATACGAGTAACATTATTTTATTAACTCTTCCCCTGTTTGACCACCGTCACACTGGTGCCGTGACCTTGCGATTCAAGATCAGCTTGATGCAGATCGCCTGACCGAGGGTGCAGCGTGCTTTGGAGGAAGTCATTTGTGCTGGAGCTTGATTATGGTCAGGTACTGGGGACTGTCAAAGCATCACTGACAAGATAGGATTTTGGTTATTGTTAGAAAGGCCAGATACGGTAGCAAATTGCGCATGCGCAGAGATCTGTTCCTCAGCACATCTCGTGATTTGGTCAGTTTGGCGGCAAAAACACCACAGGAGTGCACGGTGTTAGTTTCATTATTTCTATTCAGTTTAGTAGTTAAGGTTATTACTGTTTCATATTCCTTTCAGACATGTTTGTGCGTCACTGACAAACTGTAAGTCTGTTTTTTTTCTATTATATAATAATACACGAGAATTCCGTACTTTAATGACGTTGGTTTAGTTAGCAGCTAGTATGTTAGTGTTTGTTAGTATGTGGCAGTGGTGAATAAAGTACCCAAAAGCCATACTTGAGTAAAAGTAAAGATACCTTACTGGAAAATGACTCAAGTAAAAGTAAAAGTAACCTTTTAGAATACTACTTGAGTAAAAGTCTTAAAGTATCTGATTTTTTACTGTACTTAAGTATCAAAAGTAATTTTCTGATATTAAATGTACTTAAGTATTGAAAGTAAAAGTACAAGTAAATGCTGTTAATAAAAAAGCAAAGGGTCAGAATTTTGAGAATTATGAAGTTTATTCCGACTAGAATGAGCATACTTGTGGGCCTTATTTGAACACAATAGCAATACTAAAGCAGCACCAAAAGTAACAACCCAGTCATTACTTGAAACTGACAAATGTTTTGTTCATCTTCAAACAAAACGTCCCAAAAGGCCATTATGAATTTTTTTAATTTTAATCTTTGTAACATTTTGTGAATGGGCTCCTGAGTATCCCAAGGTATGCATAAGGCACAACCTGAGAGCAATAACCTGGCGATATGATACAAAGCCATAGCATTACATCAGGATCATCAGTTTTACAAGCAAGTTATCGGTACAGTGAAATACTTTCAGCAACATGCACACACATCCCTTGAACCATAACGTTACTAGCAGCTATTTTGCTCCACACTGCTACGTTACTGTACTGTACTTTAGATTGTCACCATCCTAGCTAGCTAGCTAAATACCTCGCCAGAGATGGAATAAAGAATAAGAATAAATAATCTTTGTAGGTTATTAGCTAGCTTGAAATATTATATACAGATCTTACCCAGCGGTGAAAGAACATGACTAGTCTACAAGGTTGGCATTTAATGAAGAGGTCGTGGGGTTTCTCATTTTTTGACCTGTGTGCTTTTGCTTCGATTATTGTTGTGTCCCCTTCGTTGTTGATCTTAATGTTTTGGATATATCCTTCCACTGCATATTGCAGTCCATTTTGCCTTGATCTGGAGGATATCGCGGAGATATTACCCAAAAAAGAATCACTGACACTGACAGACAGTGTAGCGCATGAACGAGTTCAAAAGACGTAGCAACAGGCTTTTGCCAACGGTCAATAACGTGTGCTAGGACCACTGATTCGCCAAACCTGCTTGCAGTCTGTGTTCTACCACAATCCTCGACGTTGGTCTCGTCACTCTCATGATTATTTTTTTTTTTTCTAAAGATGATTTGATTTTGTAACGAGTAGCGAAGGTTTCAGGGGAAATGTATCAGAGTAAAAGTGTCAGTTTTCTTTGCAAAATGTAGCGAAGTAAAAGTAAAAGTAAACAGAAATATAAGTAGTAAAGTAAAGATATCCAAAAAAATGACTTAAGTACAGTAACAAAGTATTTCTACTTCGTTACTATACAACACTGGTATGTGGAGATGATAGCTGTATGTCTGGCTAGTTTAAACGCAGTTTAGTTGAACTGTTATTAATGTTGGTGATGGTGTGTGTCCACGGCATAAATTACATGCGTTAAATCGCTAGGCGTAAAGTCGCCTGGGGGGTGTGGTCAGAAAAAATCACTGGCTGTAGCAAAGTTCAAGTAGCAAGTTCAGGTGCAGTGCTGCGCTAATGTAGCACATTAGCTTGTGAACTCCCCAAAAAATAATGATAGATGTTGCGGCAGTCAGTCATGGGCTGATTAATTTAATTTATAATAATAATGTTAATGTATTCTATCTAATTCATATATATCAGCCAGTTGAATCACGAAAACGTTATATGTAACTTAGTTAGCAGCTAGCTAGCTAGCTACTATGTGTTTCCAATGAGTTTTTGGTTAAAGTGTTAGCGGCAAGCTAACAGTAATAGTCGAGAGCTTCAGTTAAGACCTACAATATTCTGTTTGACCTCATAGCATTCATGTAGCATACAAACCGAGTCGATTAGACATATAAAGTCGTGTAGATAACCTTTATTCACATAAAATATTTCCCAGTAACACAGTTCCGAGACTCCGGCATCTTGTTTCGATATTTTTGATTACTCCCGCCCCTATGAGCTACGTTGGCTTCCAAATCACACACACGCCGAACTGATTGGCTCTCAGCAGGCAGCAAATCGCTCTCATTTGCATAAAGTTAAAGAATGCCCAACTTTCAGCAGGCAGCAAAGACGATTTTTTCCTCAGCAGGCAGCAAATCGCTTCAATTATATCCCAATGAGAGCAGCACGATATCGCGTGCCGTGGACACCCACCGTGAGTATGTTAGACCTGTGTGATATGTGTAAGCTTTCTTGTATTATTATTTGTATCGTAAGCAAGTATTCTATTCACAGGATGCACGTTAATGGCATTATAGTTATATTTCTACACTGCAAAAAGTGAAATCTTGGTAAGATGAAATATCTTCAATCAAGGCAATATATGCTTGTTTTTGTCTGACAAGATATTTCTTCTTACCAGGCATTTTTTATGTTAGAGCATTTGACTTGTGTGGGATATTTTTTATGTTAATGTGAATATGGAATGGACTGGTTCTCAGCGCAAGGTACAGTACAGGAATAGATAAGGACACTTGTACCAGATAAGGACATGCTTACAGTAAAGAACTCTTAGAATAGTAAGAAGTGCCAAGTATACAGTAGACAAGAAGTCTGGCTCTCTGAAGAGACAGTTGTCAGGTCAAAGGTGGCCTCAGAAAATAGACCCCCTGGGGTTAGTCGATACAAGACCAAATACAGATGATTAGGGTAATTAATATGGGACAACGCCCCACAAGAACGAGGCTTAAATAGTACCAAGAAACCAGTACATGCGCTGAGATCGAGCTTGACCATGGACGTCTCCTTATTGTGACATTAACGATTACAATAAATACTATCAGATTTTCTCTACAATCAGTCTCAGAAAATACATTGATAACAAAAAGAAATGGAATGATCAGCCACGACATATTTGGCAACCTATCGAAAGGGACTGATCAGAGAAAAAGCTCCGTGGGGGGAACCGCTTGACCCAAGGCACCTAAATAAAAAACGGTAAGCAGAATAATTTTTGCTAGCCAGACTGGGGAAATTGAGTCAATTGGAAAACCCTATCCTGGACAAAATTCTTCAGACAAAAACCCTGTAATGAGACTGAGTGTGTAAAATCTGAAAGTAATTAGGAAAAACTGTTCGTTTTATGTGTTGCATGTGAATTGCATGTGTTGCATGTGAAAATAATCTGAAAAGATTATTAAGGCGTTCGAGGAACGGCCTGAGAAAAAGGAAAGAACAAGGTTTTTTTTCCGTGTGTCTAGAAAAAAGTTATTTATAACTCATTAGGCACATTGCATGTGAATTGCATGTGTTGCATGTGAAAATAATCTGATAAAATTATTTAGGCAATCAGGGGTTGCCGTGGAAAAAGGCAGGGCCTTTAATATATTAATTTACTAAAGAAAGTGGTAAATGGTGAGTAGAAAATTGTGTGTAAAGAAAGGGGTCTTCCTTGTCAATTGGAAGATTTGGAAAAACAACTTGTTGAGTTGTGATAAATGTTTGGTATGTCAGTAAGTACTGATATTGGTCATTGTATGAAGAAAAGTGAAGTTGAATGATTGGTTGATGTATGTGCTAAATGAGTTTTGTTTTTCAGGAAATAACAGTTCTGTGAAGGAGTGAGAATTGTGATCTGTAAAACATTTAACTTGAAAAACTGTCATTGAATATCCCTTTAAAAGGTAATTTCGTGACTAACAAAGGAAATACGAAATGGTGTGAAATATATATGCGGATGCATACGCGTAAAATATTGAATGATATCGTAATTAACATCATCCAAAGTATTGTAATTTGACCATAATAACTGATCAACTTTGACTTCTTTGAATCAATCATTGTGAGTTTACGGGAGAGACGCTCCCAAGAGAGAGAAAGGGAGACAGGCGAGGAAGGCAACGGGTGGGGGCTATTCCAAGCCCACAAGCCTGAGTGCGTGGTAAAGGAGGGGCTGTTATGCGCATTTGAGCCACAAGTGAATTTCTGCATACACAAGTAGAACCAAGAGTAGAAAGGAATAATATAATACAAATAATTCTGTGGTAATTTCTGGACTTAAAAATGGCTTTGGTAGACACAGAACAAATTACACCGTTGGAGGAGATAAGTAAATTGTACTCATCAGAGGCGAGTATTATTGAAAAAATTAGTAAAAAGTGGAGTGATCGTACTAAGAATGATGCGAACCCGTGGCCAAAGAACGGCTCTTGGGATCTCAAGTTGATTCTGCAAATGGAAGGAAAAATATATGACCATAAGCATAAAGAAACAAGTGAAGTACGGGAGACAAAGAGAAAACAGGAATTATTAACGTTGCGCGTCTTTATGAAAATAGCGAAAAACAAGGCTCTGAGCCAGAAACAAAGTTCAGAACAAGTTAATGATCAAAGTAAGAAAAGGGAACATGAAGACAGAAATGCCTTCAGGCCCCCACCGTATGTATTCTCAAATGAATCTTTTCCTGCAGTAAATAGACTGTATCCACAGTTACCTGTTGTGCAAGGCGCTGCTGTAGGAATACAAGGAACCATTCAGGGCGAAATTGAGTTAACTCACGGTTGTTAGATTCCAGTGATATTTCTTATGTTCCTAAAAACTTGTATATGGCCCTCTCGTCCTGTTGATGTGTGGAGGCCCACATTCTTGGTTGTGTTAGAATGGAGGGAGGCCATATGCCGACCCACCCGGAGACAGCGCCGCTGTGGAATGTATATGTTGTGAACCATCCTAGACCTGGCTGAAGGACATTGATGGACTGTCATGGCCATGCATGTGTACGAGTGTACGTGTCAGAAGAATTGTTATACATTTGTGTCCGTTTACGTAATACCCATAGTTAAATTAGGTGGTGCCCAACGCTCCACGTTCAGACCTCAGCTCGCGGAGAGAGAGACGGACATCCATCTCCTGAAGACCCCGACACGCGGCGACTCTCAGAGCTCTGTTCCACTTAGACTTAGAATACTTAGACTCAGTAAAGTACTTAGTGATATTTCTTGTCTGCTACAATAAATATCTTGGCTCAGATCCGAACCGCTCCAGCTTCATTGATTGCAACAACCCACTACATCACCCTTTAGAATTAAGCATATTAGACTAAATATAGAAAAGAATATAACAGTGGTGCCGAAAACCGAGCTCTCTACTGGCCGCTGCGTGACGTCGTGACATCGCCTGCCTGGTCGTCGTGACATCGCCTGCCTGGTCCAGGGAAGACGCATTCCACAGAAGGCCGCATCTGGACTGGAGCCCGCTCCACATCCCCAGGTGATGTTCGCTGACCTCACTCAGTTCCAGTACGAAGTTAAAGAACTAGTTTAGATAAGTCTGTTTTAGGTTTCTTTTTTAGTCTGCCAATCAGTTAAAACAAAAAAAGAGTGGGAATGTTGTACCATCAAGGATCTAGTACTTTTGATGATTAACCTGTATCAATGATTCAAGCGCTGGTGTCATTTGATACATGCTATGTTTGTTATATATGTTTGCTATAATTGCTTGTTACAAATGTTTGTTGTTAATGTTTGTTGATATAGCTATTTGGTTGTGCACTAACTCTATCAGTCTCGCCGTATTCTGTAGAGGGGTTGACGTCAGGCTCGGAGTTTACTTCGAAAACCGATATATGATCTGTTCTTGTGTTTAGACGACAATTTGCTTACGTGTCCTGAACTTAACTCGGCCGGGTTGCGTGAAGGCTGTTTCTATGATTAGCTGGTTCTAAATGTGGAAACCGTTGGTTATTTTGTTTCTGAAGGCTTGGATAAGATACATATAGTCGAGGTGCGGATCGCCGAATCCAGCACGGCAGAGGGTGGTCAAGAGGAATTTGGTCCGGAAATAGTTCTGAGACATCCACAGGGTTCTGGGCTGGTAAGCCAGAGAACAAGATCATTCATAGCGCGCTCTCTCTCCTCTTCCAAGACAGAGTAGGGTGGGGGCTAGTGGTGATCGCGCGCACCCGTTTTGACTCCTACAGAGGGGGAGGGGTGTGTGTGTGTGAGAGAAGATAGGAGATGCTGTGGAATTTGTGCAGTGTGTGAAGAGACAAAGAAAACACATTGTGGTTAAAATTACAGCTAAATAAATTGGGAAAGTCAGAATTAAATTCGGTTATAGTGTGGAGGAAACACATTGTGGTTAAAATTACAGCTAATAAATTGGGAAAGTTGAATTGAATTTGATTTGTAGGGTGTGGCTATAAGAACACTTTGGAAATGGCCACGGCTGCTGAACCCACAGAGGTGGATGAAAGCACGATAACTTTAACAATGAGTGAAGGAGGGGAATTTTCGTTTGAAGACTGTGTTGGTGACATGTATGGCTATCAGATTAATAAGGAACTGGTAGCATGGGCTGAAAAGAAGTATAAACTCAGCAAACAAGAGGTACAGGTTAAGAAGAAATATAACATCCCTGAGGCCCGTGGCTGGTGGCCAAAACGCAAATTTCTGGCGGTGTATGAGTCTTGGGTAAAGAAAAAGACAAAGAATGTTTCGATTGCTTTTTTGCTGATGTCTCAATGTAAGCGACTGTTTGTACACCATGCTTATAACAAGGGAAGGATGGAGTGTCAGCACACCACTGATTTGATTCAACAGCTGAAACGAGAGGTTGCGGAACTGAAAAAGAAACTTGAGGCATGTGAGTCCAGGGACGGACTGGCGTTTTCACCCCGAGGATGGCTGGGTCCTCCAGGAGGGCGGGACCAACTTGGGGCGGTCGTAGGGATGTACCCAAATCCCTCAGCACCTCCCCCCAACTACGAACTGGGGATGGCGTCCTCTGGTGGCCATGGGGGGGAACCCACAAGCATGGCGCTCCCTAGTGGCCATGGGCGGGATCCTCACACAAGCATGTTTGCTTCCCCAGATGACAGCTATCCAGGAGACCACGTGCCTATTGAAAGCACTCCATACCCACTGCCATACCTCTTTCAACAGCCCTACCGCCCTGCTCCCACTCCTCGACAACAACTTCAACAACAGGACCAGCACCCACCACAAAGCAACGAGGCCGCAGCTGTGCCTACAAGCCCCGACGCAGCCTCCCACACCGAGGAAGCATCCACGTCTACAGGAGACTCCGTGGTGCGCGATGATAGGGACATGAGCCTCACACGTGGTGCGGATGGAGCTCACGGTGCCGCCTCTCGCAGGCAAGCAGCAAAATTCGTGATGTGTGAGGAGAGGGTTGAGGATGCTGATGAAGAGATCAAAAAGCTAAGACCAGTCAAACGCATGGAGAATGTAGAAGGGACCACCATTATGTATGAACCTGCCTCCCCGAATCAGATTGAGAAATGGAGCAAGGACATGGAACACCCAAAGAGGGGCGGACTGAAGCCATGGATGACACTCAAGGAACTGAAGGTGCTCTATGACTTACATCCTTATGATGCCCTGGCTATCCTTCACAAACACCTCAACAGCTGCGAGCGCACACTTATGCGTGCAGCCGTGGAAGAGGCCCTGGGTGCTCAAAAACTGGGCCTCGATGCAGGATGGGCCAAGATCAAGGATTGGATTGTTGCCAACGCAAAGTCTCAACTGAATTGGGCAAAAGTCACTGCCTGCTTACAAAAGAAGGGAGAAACATTGGACGATTTCAACGATCGATTCCTGGAATGCTACACACTACATTCAGGACACGCAGCGAAGTTTGATTTGGACACACTCCCCTCATCAACCGACACACCTCTTAAGACCTTGTACCTGCAACAGATCTTGCCTGAACTCCAAAAGGGTATAAAGACCAGAATGACTTTATGGGAAGATGACAACAAGCAACTTCAAGAAGTCATGAACGTTGGCTACCAAGTGGAAAGAGATGAACAGATCAAAATCAGAGCCCTCACGCAACAGAACGGGGAGAAGAAACCCGCTCCGGATAAAAAGAACACTGCTTGTCACAACTGTGGAAAGAAAGGTCACTGGCGCAGAGAATGCAAAGAACCAAAACGCCCTTACCGTCCACATAGCAGTTCGAGTGAAAACGACGCATCGAACTACGCAAGGAACTACAAGGATGACCGTCAACACAACGATCCAAGGGACGACCGTGAGGAGGGCCGGAAACAATGGATCAGGAAACTTCAAGCAATGAGCCTGCAGGAGCTCGATCGACTGGGCCAACCAGATGATTGACTAGAAACCCCCTCTCTGTGTGCCATCGCTGCTGCTGTCCACCGACGAAGAAACACAAACAGTTTCTACGTTACCGCTCTTATTAATCACGAATTGGAAATTGAATTTTTAATTGACACTGGTGCTGAATATACAACTGTCCCTACCAAGAAGATGATGCCCCTCCCACCGATGTCTGGAACACACATCACAGCCAAAGGAGCAGCAGGACATGGCATCAGACTTTCAGAAACAGACCCCATCAACCTTTCCATCGGCCCCAAAAGCGTGGTGACAACTCTATGGCTGGGGGACGACCTAGGCGAAGCTTTGCTAGGAATGGACGTTCTCCTGCTCATGGACACAAGCCTCGAGTTCAAGGATGGAAGAATGTCGTGGAATTTGAGGAGCTTGCAGAGAGAAGATCTCAAAGACCACCCCGTCTGGGCCAAGGGAAAGACTGACTGCGGCCTGCTGAAAATGGAACCTGTGATGTTGACTGGAAAAGTTCCCCCAAGTGTAAAACAATACCCGCTCAACCGAGCTGCTGTCGACGGACTGAAACCAATCATCAAAGATTTGTGTGCCCAAGGAATCATCTACAAGACTCAGTCTGCCTCCAACGCCCCCGTGTGGCCTGTGAAGAAACCAAATGGATCCTGGAGACTGACGGTGGACTACCGTCTGGCCAATCAAGGACTCGCCCACCTGAGTCCAGTTGTGGCCTCTGGTGACCAGTTCCTCCAAGACCTTTCGCCAGCACACAAGGTCTTCACAGTGCTTGACGCCGTTAACGCCTACTGGTCCGTGCCATTGGCACCTGAGTGTCAGAAGTGGTTAGCCTTCCAATTTGATGGGTGTCAGTATACATGGTCTCGCCTTGCGCAAGGGCTGGCATCAGCCCCCACCATCTACCACCAGGCCCTGAGACGACACCTGACTCTGCCCGAAGCTCCACGCCTAACCTCAGCAGTCATCACTTACTTGGACGATATTCTCATTGCATCTGAGACGGAGGAAGAACACGACACGGATTCGAGAGCATTGATTGACTATCTGCACAAAATGGGTCACAAACTGAGTTATGATAAAGCACAGATGTCCCAACAAGAAGTCGTCTACCTTGGACAGAAGATTTCACAAGGGAAAAGAGAGATCACGCATGACAGGACAGCTGCAATTCGCAAAACCCCCGAACCCCGAACAATCAAAGAACTACGTGCTTTTTTGGGAATCTGCAATTACAACAGGAATTGGGTGGACAATTACACGGAGACCGCCCAACCATTGAACGACATGCTAAAAGCAAAACCAGATTCCCGAGACAAGATCAGCCTCGGAACCGAAGCACAACAAGCCTTTGAGGATTTGAAGAACAGCCTGTGTGAAGCCCCCGCGCTGGGACTTCCCAATGTGCAGAGACCCTTTACACTCTTTGTCAATGAGTGTCGTGGGTTCATGACATCAGCACTGACACAGGAACATGGAGGATTGTGGAGACCTGTGGGCTACTATTCGGCCAAATTGGACACAACTGCACTGGGCTTTGACCAATCTTGTGCTTGATCAGAAGATCACCATCCGTTGCCCACACTCTGTGAATGCTTTGCTGGCTGGCAGGAAAGTCCCATGCGTCTCAGATAGCCGCTGGGGAAACTGGCAAGCCGTGCTGGAAGCACCCAACATCTCCCTCCAAAAAGCCTCTGTCTCAAATCTCTCAACCATGATTGCCCCCACGGACGCCACGAACGAAGAAGATGACCATGTGTGTGAAGACTTGATCGCCTTGATGGATCAGGAACACTTTGTGAAAGAAGATCCTCTCCACAACCCCGAGCTTGTCTTGTACACTGACGGATCTTCACTGGTGGAGGATGGCATCCGGGGAGCAGGATGGGCTGTCACAACGGAACACGAAGTCTTGGAAACAGGATCTATGGATCCCGGAACATCAGCACAGCAAGCAGAATTGAAAGCATTAACCCAAGCACTCAAATTGGCTGAAGGAAAGTCTGCCACAGTCTACTGCGATTCCCGTTACGCCTTGGGGGTCGTGATGGACTTCGGCCGTCTTTGGGCCCAACGAGGGTTTGTCACGGCCAAAGGCACGCCCATAAAAAATGGTCAATTAGTAGCAGACTTATTGGACGCAATGCTACTCCCCGAAGAACTGGCGGTGGTCAAGGTGAAAGCTCACACTCACTTGGACACCCCAGAAGCCCGTGGTAACGCGCTAGCTGATGACGCATCCAGAAAAGCAGCAAGACAAAAAGAGGGGAGGAGAAATGGAAACATTGAAATGAAAACTGACCTCGGAATGGAAAACGACTACGCAAAATGCCTTCGATTGAGAAAGGAATCTGAAAACGAAGAATGGCGGAAGGAAAGCTTAGCGAGCATAATGGAGATGCAAAATGCCTCAAGCCAAGAGGAGAAATGGGATTGGATGGGAAACAGTGCAAAACTACACGATGACAAGGTGTGGCGACAGGGAACGAAGACAGTGGCCCCTCAGAACTTACTGCCATACCTAGCCACGCAACTTCACTCACTAGGACATGTGGGTGTGGAAAAGATGCGCAATAGGTTTAGTCAGGTCTGGTGGAATCCAAAATTCACCGGCGTGGCAAAAGATGTTGTTAAGCGATGTGTCACCTGCATGAAAAACAACCATGATCGGAAGGTAAAACTTCCCATGCTGAAGGTCCCTGCCCCCCCTGGTCCTTTTCGTTGCCTCCAAGTGGACTACATCACACTGCCAGCGTGCAAAGGATACAGAGACGTCCTCGTGGTCATCGACAAATTTTCTCGTTGGATTGAAGCTTACCCTGCCCGCCGAGGAACAGCTGCGCACACAGCCAAAGTGCTGGTCAAAGATTTCATTCCTCGCTATGGCCTACCAGATCAGATCTGTTCGGATAATGGAAGTCACTTCACCGGAGCAGTCTGTGCAGAGGTATGCCGAATGCTGAACATCGAATGGTCTTTTCACTGTCCTTACCACCCGCAATCATCAGGACAGGTGGAACGAGCAAACAGAACACTGAAGGAAAGACTGGCAAAGATGCATCAAGAAGGAACACCTTGGGTGGACGCGCTCCCCATTGCGTTGAGTAGCATGAGAGCTACACACAACAAAGATGTGGGCCTGTCCCCTTACGAAGTGGTGTTTGGCCGGTTCTTCAGCTTCCCAGGCTCAATTGACCTACGCAAAGCCGATGTGCACCTCACCTCAGACGCATTGATGAACTACTGCATCAGACTCTCAGAGACCCTCCAGCTGACGTCCAACCAAGTCAAAGAGGCCTGGGTTGAGCCGCCAGAGGGAGGACACTCTTTGGTGCCTGGACAGTGGGTCATGATTCACAAACCACAAAGAATTCTGCTAGAGGCCAAATACGAAGGGCCGTATCAGATACTGTTAGTTACTCCATCTGCCATTAGGGTTGCTAACAAGACAAAATGGATCCATGCTAGCCATTGTAAATTAGTTGACGCGCCAACTGACTGAGATTGACATTCATTGGACTGGCAGAAAACCTCTTTCACGTCTGTTTTACAGAATAGGTGAGCAGAGGGAGGTCAGAGTGCGGGAAGACTTTAATTTCTTATTTTTTATTTTTACGGAGGGATTAGCGACAAAGGGAAGATTAGGGAATTAAAGTGCAGGTTTCTCCTCTGTCCTCTCGAACCAGTCCAGGTGAGATGTTGGTATAGGTTTTTGGTGGTACAACTTCTTAGATTAGAATCACACTTGCTTATCGCTATAATAGTGGTTACTTTAATCAAGACAAATGTTTAGTTGCTTAGCATTAAAGCATGCCATAACTGTGCTAGATTAATATAACTGTGTTAGATTCACACTGTCCCCCTCCCCAACTGATACTGCTCTTGTTCTTTAAATCCTATGTACACCGTGGCTGGAAAACCTGAAGATCGTCATCACGACCGAGATCCTGAGATAGCTTGGCTATCTGCACCATCTGAACTGTGTTGCCATCTTCTGAACTTTCCCGACCACGAACCGTTACCCTCTCCATCAGCCGTCCCAGGAGAAGACTCTTGAAACGACTGTTCCAAAATGAAATGCCATGTGTTGTATGCCCTGTTGATATGTTATTTGTGTATAAAAGGAAATTGTGACATTGACAGCCATTATGAGGTTCACAGAGATAACACCTTCTTGCAGGCTGCGCACGGTTTGGCGAAGGCTAAAGGAGTGCAAGCTTGTTGGGTTTGTGGGTTAATGCAAACCTCCTCACAGGTACCACCTTACATTGCTGTCCCCTTCACAATCCCTGAATACACTGCTGCCTATGGAACACCCTCCATAGATGCCCCCTTTTACACGGTGCCCATGGACATAGGTCCCCCCACTAAGGTTAGATTGAGCTACGCCCCCGTAGGAATTATTTGTTGGGTTAACTCCGGCAACGGACAGGTTGTGGGTAATAGTACATGTACCTACACTACTGACGTAGGTAACCCTGGTATTCAGATCGAGCAAGATGGTGTCACGATTGAAGTCCCCCTCCCTACGAGGGTGGCCGCAGACCATCGTATAAAAGACACTGACACCATGCTTGCAGTAAATGGGTCCATGTTTGTGTGTGGGTCCACTGCTTACTCTTACCTCCCTGTCTCCTGGTCGGGTTCCTGCTATATGGCCTACGTGGTCCCTGCTCTAGGAATTGAAGATGAAAAGCATATCAAAGGTGATGCCACTGGTCAGAGCAGATCCAAGCGTGATCTGTTTGGTAATAATTCCCCCATTGCTACCCCAACTCAGAGATTTTTCGCTGCTGTCATCCCTGGGTATGGTGCCACTGTGGCCCTCGATGAGATTAGAATCCTAGTTAACACCCTGGACGCAATCGCCAACGATTCCGCCAGTGGACTCAGCGACCTTAGTCATGAATTGTATGGACTCAGGACAATGGTTTTCCAGCACCAATACCTCCTTGACTTTTTAGCAGTCCGCTTGGGAGGGTATTGTTTTTTCATTAAGCAACACTTGCACCAACGTTGTTGTACTTATGTCCCTGATCTGTCCGCTAACGTCACTGGCTATGTTAAAGATATTCATACTAACGTTGCGAGGTTGACTGTTGAGACCAGCCCCTGGTCCTTGGGAAAGGGATTGAGTGATCTGGGTGGGTCTCTGTTTTCCAAGATCATCCAGATGGCTCTACCCGTACTCATCCCTATCGTCCTGATCTATATCGCCATCAGAGTGTCCCTCTCTGTGCTCCATGCCTGTACTTCCCCCACTCCCAAGTTGGCTGCCCTGAAGGCCATACCGGAGAATGGAACTGCCCATCCCCCGACCCATCTCCCCAGAATTGTTTAGATTAGGATAGTCCTGTTTTATGCTTCCTTTTACTTTACCTTCCCTTCCCCTCTTCCCCAACTTTCAGTAGGGTTTCCCCCGAGTGACCCAAGAACCTACACTGGTTTTCCCAGTGTATGACAAAGTATCCTTGTTTTATTATTTCCTGTCCTTTATTTTCCAATTCCTTATCCCCCTTCCCTGTTTTGTATTTTCTTTCCATATAATCATACAAAAAATGTCAGAGCCATGAAAAATGTTTATTGTTTAGATTTTCCAGAAATACACTGTTGTTGTTGATGTTTTAAACTTTGTTTAAGAATGATCAAAAGGGAGGAATGTTAGATTCCAGTGATATTTCTTATGTTCCTAAAAACTTGTATATGGCCCTCTCGTCATGTTGATGTGTGGAGGCCCACATTCTTGGTTGTGTTAGAATGGAGGGAGGCCATATGCCGACCCACCCGGAGACAGCGCCGCTGTGGAATGTATATGTTGTGAACCATCCTAGACCTGGCTGAAGGACATTGATGGACTGTCATGGCCATGCATGTGTACGAGTGTACGTGTCAGAAGAATTGTTATACATTTGTGTCCGTTTACGTAATACCCATAGTTAAATTAGGTGGTGCCCAACGCTCCACGTTCAGACCTCAGCTCGCGGAGAGAGAGACGGACATCCATCTCCTGAAGACCCCGACACGCGGCGACTCTCAGAGCTCTGTTCCACTTAGACTTAGAATACTTAGACTCAGTAAAGTACTTAGTGATATTTCTTGTCTGCTACAATAAATATCTTGGCTCAGATCCGAACCGCTCCAGCTTCATTGATTGCAACAACCCACTACATCACCCTTTAGAATTAAGTATATTAGACTAAATATAGAAAAGAATATAGAATAATAGAATAATATAGAATATAAGAACAAAGGTTTGGGCAAATGATGAATGATGTGAGTACGGTAGTACATGAAATATCCTGTAAATTGGGAGAAATAGAGGGAGGATCAGGTGCTGTGCAAAAGAGGGACCAGCTTGGAAATGAAACGCCACAAGCGGCAGGTGGGGGAACCGTAAGTCAGAAAAGCGGGGGAGAAAAGAATGACAGCAAGTTAAATGTCGAAGGTATCAGTAGAAAATCTGGGTCTTTGACCAATGATGAAATGATAGAAGGAAAAGATTATAGTCATTTAGTTGAGGAAGATAGAGAACAAGTAAGAAGAAGATACGAAAGATTCACCAGTCTTTCGACAGACATGATCAGTGACACAGAGAGAGAGATGAAGGAATTTAGTGAGAGGAATGCAAAGGACGATTGGGGTGGTCTGTCAAATATCAAGGGAAATTTCGGCATAGACGAAGATTATGAGGAGTTTTGGGATAAAATAGATGAAAGAGTTTTTCACTTGAATGATTTCGTAACACAAACGCTAAAACAGCGAATCTCAAAGGAAGGAATGGAAAACTTGATGAAGGAAATAGAACACGAGGATGCGTTGATTAGAGACATTATGGAGTCCGGGGAAATAGTAAAAGGGCATAAAAAATACGATAAAGCCACAAGGTATTTACGAAGTTTAAAGAAAATGCGGGAGGAGGTCCTGGAGGGTTTGACGCCTGTGGTTAGGAAAAAAGAGCTGGCAAAAAATGCACGCGGGACAAAAACAGGTGGTACAGAAGTGACATTTGAGATCTCAGGAGGGCACATTGAGGGAAGTTTATCAAATGAAAGACCAGGAAGTCCCAATGAGGAGGGAACAGGAAAGATGAACCCACTGCTTCCATTTAAGCTTGGAATGGCAGCAAAGAAAGTAGCAACAAATTACGTTGGCAAAAGGCTAAAACAAACGCTGAAAGAAATAAAGGAATGGAGTAAGGGAAGAGAAAGTAGTGATTCAGAAGAGGAAGACGTAGGAATAGTAGAGCAATGCTCTGTCACTATGTTGACTAAGAAGGAAGTTCTTAAAGAAGTGGAGAAAGAAAAACAAAAAAGGAAAAAGATTCAGGATAAGGTTAAACAAATTGAAGAGGTCCTCGAGCGACAGGAGAGAGAAGAAGGAGAAAAAGCAGAGATACAGAGTCCTGTTCAAACTATTGACGTAGTCATGCCTCTTATAAATAAGGGTCAGAATGATGTTTATCAGCCATGGGGGCATTCGGACATGGCTGGACTGGTCTCACGACTGCCCATTTTGCAGGATAGCGCATCAAATTTCATCACTAGACTGGAAAGTGAGATGGAAGGAAAAAGCCTCGCAATTGGCGACATTAAATCATTGTTGAGCCATATCCTCACGAAAGAGACTACCTTATCCGTTTTCAACAGAGTGAACTTGGGAGCACTCATAGGGGATACAATGGTGGATGCAACGCCTTTCAATAACTACAGAGCACGAATTTGGCAAGCGCTAAGAGAAGCGTACCCCAGCACATTCTCCCTGTCAAGTGTGGTCGTAAATAAACTAAAGGCAGACGACAACCCTGCAGTGTTTGTGGAACGAGTGGAGGCAGACTGGAGAATGAAGATGGAATTAGATCCCGACAAGCATCCCATGGTCCGTAACATGATGAGAAAGGCAATCATTGATGCTCTCCCTTTTTCGGCAAAAAAAGAACTTGAAAATGATCACCGAGTTGGATCTATGCCAAAAAATGAATTTAGGGATGCTGTAACCCATTTTGTCAATCAACACAGGAAAACAGAGGAATGTCTGGAAAAGCAGGATACGGAGAGGCAACGCAAGCTCATCCAAACGCAACTTGATTCTATGAAAAATGGGAAGAAACCAAGTGTTCAGGCCCCAGTGATGACACAGAGCCCTCCCTCTCCCCAAAATGACTTTGGCCCCTCAAACCCCATGTATGGGCAACCAAACAAGGCACAGCTGCCTCGGCAGCCCTGGGGTCAGACCCACGGGAATTTCAGAGGAAGGGGGAGGGGAAGAGGGGACCAGGGGGGATGGCCAGGCCAAGAAACCCCTATCTGTTGGAGTTGTCAACAACCAGGACATATCTCAAGAACATGTGCGCAGAGGCAAAATGTGGCAGAAAGGAGTAATTTTCAGACACCGATGAATGCACCCATGGGCTCCATGTCTCCCTACGGAGGCATGCCATACTGAGGACGCCTAGAGGATTCTATGGGGAAGGGTCAGTTAACAGTTTTATCAGAGAGAGCTGACAAAGAACCTGTACTTCAGGTTTTAATTGAGGGTAAATCAGTTAGAGTAATGATAGACACAGGAGCTACTTACACTTGTGTTTCTACTGATGATGCTCGTCACCTTCCCCTGTCTAGCACAGGAAGGGTGGCTAAGACAATTGGATTTTCAGGGCAAGTACAAATAATTCCCTTTTCAGCTCCAATAACAATTGAAGTAAATGGTAAAACAGTAAAAATGCCAATATTGATCTCAGAAAAAACTCCTGTTAATTTGTTAGGACGTGATGTACTTTGCCGTTTAGGAGTCCAAATTAAGTGTACCCCAGATGGACTCTCATTAACTAACCAGATGTCACAACTTTCCATGACCCTCCGATCGCTTTCCACCCCACAAACTAAACATATTCATTGGATAAGACTGCTGGAAACAGGGTGGGAAAACGAAATTTTCGATAAATGGGGAACTTTGATACATGACAGACACTCTACATTAAGAAAACCTCGTTGTCCGTCACATTGTGCAGTAATTGTGTGTGAGATTTCATGCACAGGCGAATGTGAGGAGCAAGACACGGAATGGAGGAAGGCGATGCAGGACAGAGAGCAGGTCAAACTGGGGACCCAGTGGGTGATCATAGGAGCTGAAGGAGTAGCAGTTCAGGTAACGTTAGACAACAAATTGCATGCGACAGTCTTTAATGTGCCTAATAATACACCGCATGTTACACTTAGGGTAGGCTTAGGATATAGAGCAAGAGATATAAATAAAATGATGAAGAGAGCCAGAACTAGTGTATGGGTGCCCCTTGATGAGTCAGGCACGGAGGGAGTAGGAGTGTCAGAAGATGATACACTAATGCAAATTAGACACGTAGCAATGCTAAAAGGGGAGCCACAGGTAGTGGAGATGAGTGATGAAAAAGAATACACAGTAGCTTGCCCTTATGGAAATCAATTCTGTTTATATGGTCAGTTCGAAGGAGCAGGTTATCGATGTTGGCATGTTAATTTACATAAGCCATTAACGGAACATGAGAAACCAATCAGTGATCCTCAGGACAAATCTGTAATAAAAATTAAGAAATGGAAAATGATGATATTACAGGAAGGCACAGATATACACAAAAATGACATATTAAAGCAGGTTCCAGATAAAGTCTGGGCTAAGGGGGATTTCGATATAGGATTAGTGAAATCTGTAACCCCCATGGAATTTCAACTTAAACCCGGAGTTCAGTTACCATTTCAGGCGCAGTACCCTATCTCTCCAGCTGCAGCGGAAGGAATACGTGGTACAATAGAGGGACTCTTGCAGGCTGGTGTATTGGAGAAAGTGCCGTTTGCTGAATGCAACACGCCCATTTATCCAGTACTCAAGGCAGATAAGGTGAGATGGAGAATGGTGCAGGATTTACGTCGTGTAAATGCAATAGTGGAAGATTGGCCTGCAGATGTACCTAACCCTCATACTTTATTGACAAACATACCAGCAGAAGCTAATACATTCAGCGTAATTGACGCAACGCAAGCGTTCTTTTCAATACCGTTGGCAGAGCAGAGCAGGAAGTTGTTTGCGTTTCAGTATATGGGTCAGGTGTACAGATACACTAGGATGCCACAGGGTTTTAAGCATAGTCCACATGTGTTTAATCAAGTGCTTAGACATGATTTAAAACATTTAAAAATGGATTCTACTGTACTTTTATATGTGGACGACGTACTTCTTTGTTCACCTGATGTCTCCACCTGTGAGAAAGATACGGTTAAAGTGTTGACAGCGTTGGCAGAAGGAGGTCATAAAGTGTCTCGGAAAAAGTTACAGTTTGCAGAATCACAGGTGACATATCTGGGAAGACTAATTTCACATGGGAAAAGACGAATAGCACCTGAACAAATTCAGGCATTGACAGATGCTCCCAAGCCTCTTACAGTACGACAGATGATGGCGTTCATAGGCCTCATAGGATTTAGCAGTGACTGGATAGAGTGTCATGAACAGAAAATTGCTCCACTACGAGCTATGATAAGCAAAGCAGGAATAGGAAATTTGAGAAACCACGTAACATGGACGGTAGATGGACAGGAGGCTTTTGATCTTGTAAAAAGTGAACTGCAACAGGCACCCGCATTGGCTTTGCCAGATTATACTAAATCGTTTGCTCTGTATGTTGCAGTGAAAAAAGAAGAAGGGTGTGATGCTTACATGACAGGTGTGTTGATGCAGGCACAATGTCAGGGGAAGTCCAAACAAGCAATAGCGTATTACTGCTCTAGGTTGGATTCTGTAGCTCAGGGTTACCCACCTTGCTATCAGGGGTTGGAATCAGTATATATGGCATATGTTAAAGCATCAGGAATAACCATGGGGTGGCCAATAACTATCTATACGAGCCATGCTATTGCTCAGCTTACAGAACAGGGGAGGTTTTGTCTCACTGCACAGAGGCAGTTGAAATATTATGATTTGACTTTCTGTCCAGATGTAACTGTTAAAACTTGTGACTCTGTGGGTAATCCAGCAGACAGAGTGCCTCTGGATTACGAGGGAAGCCCGCATAGGTGTGTGGCTGACTCTGTGATTTTCTCCAAACTCAGACCGGATTTGGAGGGGGAACCATTGTGTGACGCAGAGGTAGTTTATTTCGTGGATGGGTCAAGTCATCATTATGATAATAAAACACAGGCTGGATTTAGCGTGGTGCAAATGGTAAGGCCAGGGGAGTATGTTACAGTAATGTGTATTCCTTGTAAGCAGCCGTGTTCAGCACAGCTGGCTGAACTCAAGGCGTTAACTGAGGCTTGTAGTTTAGCTGCAGGGAAAAGAGCAACCGTGCACACGGACAGTGCTTACAGCCATAATGTGTGTCATGTATACGGTGCGCAATGGAAGCAAAGAGGATTTAAGAAATCCGATGGATCTCCGATACAACATCAAGAACAAATACAATTGCTTTTAACAGCCATGATGCGCCCTGAGCGGTTGGCCATATGTAAGTGCAAAGCACACAAAAAGGGTGGTGACTACATCACGCTGGGTAATGAAAAGGCTGACGAGAGTGCAAAAGAAGCAGCATTAAAGGCTAGGGAACTTGGAGTCCCACCTCAGTCAGAAACAACACATGCTGTGGTCCTAGTGGAGGGGGCGTGGGATGGTAACACCTTACCATGCCCCTCACTATGCCCATATGTTGGCACTGGTGAATCTGAATGCAAATGGTGTCAGTTAATGTTTATGCCAGGTCATGACCATCATATTGATCCTCTATGTTGTGCTATGTGTCAGAGGGGGGATTGTCGTTTATGTTGTGGTAAGCCATGTGAACCATGGCTGCCTGATGTCCAGGGTCCAGTAGTTCATTTACAGCCAACTATAGGTATTACAGACATTATTCAAATGCAGAAGGATGCTGGTCCTTGGGAACAGACTAAATGGATACAAAGGGGGGCAACAAGTGGCAATGATATGGTTTGGAGATACCAGGATGGCCGGATTGTGGCGCCACTCAAATTATTGACCATATTAATCGCTGATTATCATGATATTGATCACAGCGCTAGGGGGGTTGTACGTAATAAAATTTTGAGTGACGGATTTTGGTCACCCTACTTACAAGAAATTATAGATCACAAATTAGCACAATGCTATGTCTGTAATACCTATAATATAAAACAGGGTATACCAACAAGACCTCTAGGGCATATTCCTATGCCAGAGGGTCCATTTAAACATCTGGTTATGGATTACATTGACATGGGAAAAACAATCAGAAAACACAGGTATGTATTGGTGGTGGTGGACAGATTCTCAAGATGGGTGGAAGCATGCCCTAGTCCAGGACCGGACTCAGAAACTGTAATTAAATTTTTTACACGTGAAATTCTACCCAGGTTCGGAATCCCGGAAGTGGTGTCAAGTGACAATGGTAAGGCATTTGTGGAAAAAACATGGAATAAAATAATGCAGGCTTTGGGGATAAAAAGGAGGTTAGGTTGTGTATATCATCCTCAGAGTCAGGGAATGGTTGAGCGGGCAAATGGGATTTTGAAAGCTAAGATAGCAAAAATATGTGCATCATCGAACCTTAACTGGTTGGATGCCTTACCCATAGCACTGATGCATATGAGATCTCAAAAGAATAGAATCACACATCTCACACCACATGAGATGCTCACAGGACGGGTCATGCCAACACCCCGGAGCAGGGGAGACGATAAGGGCCCGTCCCTGGAACAACTTCAAAGAGAAATTAGAAGCTATGTACAACAATTGTCACTAATCCATAAGACCATTTATACACAGGCAAAAAGACAAGAACCAGTGAACAACCCTCAGGCGGACACAGGAGGACCGGTTAAACCTGGAGACTGGGTCTTTGTGAAAAAGTTCAAGCGAAAAAGTCTCCAGCCAAGGAGAGAGGGACCTTACCGGGTGACACAGGTTACTCCAACAGCGGTAAGAGTACAAGGATCAAGTGTGTGGCACCATCTTAACTTCTGTTACAGAGCTATAGCACCGGAGGAGAGCCAAACAGATGTGGTCCAGCGCAATGGACAGGAGCAGCACGAAGGAGATACAGGAGGTGCTGCCCGGGCAGGACGAGAGAGAGGGGAGGCTACTGCTACAGGACAGCTTCGAACCAGTGGAACAGGAGAAAGTGAGAGTTCGAGTTCTCCTGGACAAGGACTACGGGATGAAATGGTGGAGGAACGGGTTTCTGGTAGGGTCAATAATAGGGATCTTAATATGTTTGATGATAGTGTGCCTGTCATTCCCTCAACGCAAGACGACCTTGTGGGAGGAAAGGCCACCCATCAGGAAGACCAGACCGAGCAACAAGGTGCTTCGGGTCCCCAGCATCCATGGCAATTACTCAGGCCCCTGGACCCCGCAGCCCTCCATGAGCACCCGGAACGAGCAGTCAAGTATCAGTATGACCCCTTACCCTTCTTTCAGAGTCCCGTTCACCATCATGGTGCCCAGGAATGAGGTCCAATTAACTGGGCCAGACACAATCCCGATTCCCGCACTTGTGGAAGTCCTGGATGATGGTTCTGGTGAGATCCAGGCCACCGCCCCCACTGAGGTCCAGGCTAAGGTGAAGGACCAACTAGAAAGTCTGGATGAGGATAAAGTTCCCAGAAAACGGAGAGCAGCAGAGGGGGGTGGATCCGTGAGTATGAGAAGTCCTCTAAAGAAATGGAAGGGTAGTAATGAAGCCGAAAAAATCATAGCCAGAGGTAACAACCTCTGGTATAAGTGGGCAAGATATACCGCTACAACTGTTGAACCAGGAAAGAACTGTTATGTGTGTTCCATGGCATTGGAAGAAAAGGTGGTCATTCCGGTACCCTGGAGGTCGGAGGACTCTCCTCAACATGATTGGGACTATAAAGACCACATCTCTATTTATCCATATAGTCCTTTTGAATGCATGATGTATATGGGAAGTCACTCACATAGAAATATGACCTTTAATATAGAAAACGGTATAAGCTATACATTACGGGATTCATGTAAATTACAGATACATACTTGGCCGGAAACTGACCTAGGGGAAATCCGGGACTACACAGTGGAAGAGCATTTTAATTATGAATGTTTTGACATGACAGATAAACAGCTTGGTGGAGAAGATGTGGGCGTGTTTGAAGGAAATTGTAATAGAACTTGGACCATGGTTACTACTGGTCCTTTCAACACTACCACAGGCACATCAGTGTTTTACAGACAAGCATGGGAATTAAGAGGAATGGTTCCCCTCAGGTGTGTGGTGGGCCAAGCATGTACTAAGCAAGATAAATTCATCGACAAAAAAAGAAACCATATGTATGCAGACAAGTTCCCTTATCTGTTGCAGGATGCTCCACTGGCTGACTTATGGTGGGCTTTTGGGAAAGAGTGGGGGTTAAGAAACACTTTACCACCAGATTGGACAGGGAAATGTGCAAGAGTAGCCATAATGCAGCCAGCAAAAGTTATTAATATAGACGACTCAGGACCAGAAAGAGACGGATTTGCAGAAACTCAACTCAGGTATAAGAGGGAGGTGTACGATAGTGAGGCTAGAGATGCGGAGGCGGAGGATCAACCTTTCGCATACGGGGGTTATTTGAATGCCATAGGGCAACCTAGGGGAATTCCCCAACAATACAAAGCTCGAGATGAGGTGACCGCAGGGTTTGAGTCTATCTTTCCCTGGGTGGGGCTTAATAAAAACGTAGAGTGGATAAATTATATCTACTACAATCAGCAGAGGTTCATCAACTACACGTCAGACGCATTAAAAGCACTAGGAGAGCAGTTAGATGCCACTTCAAGAATGACCATGCAGAATAGAATGGTACTCGACTGGATGTTAGCAAAGGAGGGAGGAGTTTGTGCTAAAATAGGGAGTTACTGTTGCACCTTCATTCCCAATAACACAGCGCCAGATGGGAACTTCACGATAGCAATGAACAAACTATTCAAACTGCGCCATGAGATGAAAGAGAATGCAGGTCCTCCTGAGTTTGGTTCACTATTATCCAACTGGTTTAAAAGTATTTTTGGGTCCTGGGGAGCATGGTTTGCTTCTGTGCTTGGCATCATTGCACTCATAATATTAGTGTTCTGCTTAATAGTATGTTGTCTTATTCCCTGTTTCAAGTCTCTCGCAGTTCGAGCAATAGCTTCTAAATTTACTCAAATGACAGTAGTAGTTGATAAGAATGAAAGCAGAGTTGGTCTAACAATGTCTCATGGTAATGATGAAGTCCTTGAAATGATACAGGTGATGAGCAATTAAGAACAAGATGAGTCAGGAGGCGAACCTGACTCCAACGGTGACGTGTGGGAACTGGGTGACCAGACCACATAAGTCCTGGATAAAAAAGAACAAATAACACGCCAGAGTCAAGTGCTAGCCTGCCTCGCCAGCAGGGCGACCGTGTGGTTCGCCACAGACACAACCTCTGACTCACTCGGGCAGGCTCAAAGGAGCTGAAGACTTGCCACACCGGACAATGCATAACATACAATAACAAACACTGAATACATTCACTGGACTACTCATACACTGATGACCCGTTCGGAGCAGTCCTATGAAGAATGAAATTATGCATGCTTATATACATAGGGGGGTTTTGGGAACTATTAGCATAGGTATTGTTACATGTATGAAGACCTCCCCGGGGTAATATTACCTGGGGATGATTGATTTATTAATTTTAAGATATCTCAGGAAAATGTGAAGGGATGCATAAGAAGTGGTGCTATATTTTAATTTGGTCTGTGGAAAGAGGTACACGGACGACCATATACCTCAGTATAAATGTTGAGTACAGTGTCCGTATAAATGGACACCGAATTGATGTTTTTCTTTTTACATGCCTTCATATGTTGTACCTTCTATAATGTAATACTATGATGTGTGCCTTAGCCATTTGGGACTGACCCAATGGTCGTTTGACTTGTTGAATGTTTATTAATCTAGAGAAATAATAATGTGTTGTAGGGGAATGTTTAGTTTAAAAAGTATTATGATCATATGTACACTAATGGCTCATATGCATATGATGTTTAAAATAAGGTTAACAATTGGTTTACATTGCATAGACAGTAAGATATGCTCTTAGTGCTGATTAGTTTATTGATAGTGTGTACTTTCTATGATAGCATAAAATGTGCTGTGTGTCATTTAGACACATAGGGGGGATTATGTGGGATATTTTTTATGTTAATGTGAATATGGAATGGACTGGTTCTCAGCGCAAGGTACAGTACAGGAATAGATAAGGACACTTGTACCAGATAAGGACATGCTTACAGTAAAGAACTCTTAGAATAGTAAGAAGTGCCAAGTATACAGTAGACAAGAAGTCTGGCTCTCTGAAGAGACAGTTGTCAGGTCAAAGGTGGCCTCAGAAAATAGACCCCCTGGGGTTAGTCGATACAAGACCAAATACAGATGATTAGGGTAATTAATATGGGACAACGCCCCACAAGAACGAGGCTTAAATAGTACCAAGAAACCAGTACATGCGCTGAGATCGAGCTTGACCATGGACGTCTCCTTATTGTGACATTAACGATTACAATAAATATTATCAGATTTTCTCTACAATCAGTCTCAGAAAATACATTGATAACAAAAAGAAATGGAATGATCAGCCACGACACTTGCTTCAAGTGTTTCAGTCCTTAATTATCTTAATAAGGTTTTATTACTTGTTACTGAGATTGTATTACTGGTTCTGAGCACGTTAATGCTTGAAACTAGAATTGCCATAATTATAAGGCATTATAAGTACAAAACTGCTTTGTCAAAGTCAGAATTTCTTATTTCAAGCATCTTGTCCTTCTGATCTATAAAACATTTTTTTACAGCACAGCAATTATGTATTCCTGTAGACAAAATACTATACAGTGCAAAGACAGTATTAAACTAAGTCGAACTTTTGCTTTAAGAACAGACTTTATCATCCTTTAGCAGGTTAAAGTGAATGAGGAAAAACGTGCTTATATTCAGCAAATGCTAGCACCATTGTCAAGTTATCAGGGGATTTTTTAACTTCTGCCCAAACTTGAAAAAGGCCTTGGCCATCAACAGGGTTAAAATGGTAACGACTCTGACGGTTTCTTCATTCTTCTTTGTTTTATTTGAGTTCAAATACTTCTTTTTAATGCAACACGTCTTTTCAGGTTGAAAACCTTTACAAGAAACAAACATAAAATATAGCACTCACAAACTGCCCTCCATCAAATACACAAACAACAACAGTGCATGTAAACTACCACAAAACTCAAACACTAAAGCACACTTTTGCAATAGATTACCAGATAACATTGTCTTACCAGTAGCATCCCTGGTAGTGGCCAGCACGTTAAGTCCCCCATTAGCAGTCACCATATGCTTTCCAAACACTCACACTACCTGTGGTTAAGTGACTCTGCACTTCCTGTATTTCCTGTCATGAGGACCACTTCCTGCTTCACAATAAAAGTTGTATTTTCAAAACAAAAGTCCCTTCCCGGTTACAATCTGACAGCACAACCATCATCTTGAAATGAGGCTAAATGCTAGGTCATTTATCTTGAAATCAGTACAACTACACTAAAAACAAGTACATTTGCCTATACACCCAAAAGATTTAAGAATTATTTTCTCAATAAGTAGGAATATGTGCTTAAATTCAGCAAATGCTAGCACTATCATCTTGAAATGAGTCTACATGCCAGGAAATTTATCTTGAAATCTGTAAAGCAACATTAATAACAAGTATATTTGCCTAAATACAAAGAAATGTATTTTCTCAAAATGTAGAAAAATGTAGTTATATTTAGCAAATGCTAGAACCATCATCTTGAAATGAAGCTATATGCTAGGCAATTTAGCTTGAAATCAGTACAGCTACACTAAAACAAGTACATTTGCCTATATACCCAAAAGATTTAAGAATTATTTTCTCAATATGTAGAAAAAGGTGCTTATATTCAGCAAATGCTAGCAATCATCTTCAAATGAGTCTACATGATAGGCAATTTATCTTGAAATCAGTACAACTACACTAAAAACAAGCACATATGCCCGAATACAAAAGAATGTCAGAATTATTTTCTCAATATATAGAAAAATGTGCTTATATTCAGCAAATGATAGCCCCATCATCTTGGAATGAGGCTATATGCTAGTTAATTTATCTTGAAATCAGTACAACTACACTAAAACATGTACATTTGCCTATGTACCCAAAATATTTGATAATTATTTTCTCAATATGTAGGAAAATGTGCTTAAATTCAGCAAATGCTAGCACTATTATCTTGAAATGAGTCTATATGCCAGGCTATTTATCTTGAAATGAGTAAATCTACTCTAAAAACAAGTACATTTGCCTCAATAAAAAAAAACTTAAGAATTATTTTCCCGAAATGTAGAAAAATGTGCTTATATTCAGCAAATGATAGTTCCATCATCTTGAAATGAGGCTATATGCTAGGTAATTTATCTTGCAATCAGTAAAGCTTCTCTAAAAACAAGTACATTTGCCTAAATACAAAAAAATGTCAGAATTATTTTCTCGAAATGTAGATAATGTGTTAGGCAATTCATCTTGAAATCAGTAAAGCTACACTAATAACAAGAACATTTGCCTAGATACCGTAAGAATTATTTTCTCAATATCTAGGACAATTTGCTTAAATGTAGCAATTTTTTTTGCTCAGAACCAGTAATAAAATCTCAGTAACAAGTTATAGTACCTTATTAAGATACACCATCTTAGTAAGATGAAATATCTTAAATCAAGGCAATATATACTTGTTTTTGTCTGACAAGATATTTCTTCCTACACTGCAAAAAATCAGCCTTTAAAGGACCCATCGTATGCCCATTTTACCACAAGTTGATATGGTTCCTTGGGGTCTTAATGAAATGTCTGTAACATATTTTGGTCAAAATACCACAAGGATCATTATTAATGGCATCCTTTTTACCCTGCCAAACACAGCCATTCTGTCAGCGAGCTGTTTTGAGCGCTTATGCTAATGAGCCAGCTAACCCCTCCCCCCGCCCTCCTCTACGGTTTTGGGCTAATCATTCTAACCTTTTAGTTTTTAGCTACTCATTCTTACCAAGTTTAGTTTTGTAAAATATGGCGACTGGATACGAGTTTGTTCAGACCCTGAACAAGAAGAGGCTCCCAAACAAGTTAGAGAATTTAGGGTACAACAGGACGTTTCTGAATGGTAAGTACACTTTGTCACTTCACTTGTTTTTACTTTGGCTAAGGTCATACGGTCTAGTCGGTGACGAGAACATCGCAATGCTAGATAATAGTGTGTGCATGTACGAGTATGTCACAAATACAGTGTGTTTATGTAAGTTACTGTTTGTGAAAAGTGTTTATGTAAATGCGAGTAACGGGAACGCCATTATGCCTGCTACACGAGTAAAGCTCCAGCTGCAAAGCAAAATGTTATCTGACAACAGTAATGGACCAAGCAGGTTGTAGTGGCTAAAGTTCCCTTCTTGTTATCAGGAATTCATTTTCAACATATTCATTCACTTAACCACTCTAGACGGAAAGAACGAGTCTCTACGCGTGTTTAGTGCGTTTAACAACGGTAGAAAACAGTGTTTTCGCTCCGTCCTTACTGAATACTGAACAATGAAATAAATGGCAGTTCTTATACATTCCATCAATGTCGAGCAGACTACGTCGTAGCTCACTACCACGCACACTCCAAAGCAACTCTCATGTCCCATGCATATCTGGTTATTCTAAGCATTGCATGTACACTAAACATATATTAAACTGAAATGCAAAACTATAAAATACAATTATGCAATCATTATAATGAGCAATCACTAAATATGAATCTAAACAAAATAATATCTTAATCTGAGTCTAAATTACAATGTGGAAAATGGCACTAACACAGATGTAGAACATAACGTAACAAGTTTACCTCCGTTTATTAGCGTTCAAACATTGTTTTCTCATTATATCGTTGTATTTGTCAACTTGTGTCTGTAATTGTAACACAACATTCAAATACACTTCACCTGCAATGTTGTCACTTTTTAAAACCCTTTATCTATACAGGCGTAATTGTGCCAAGTGTGAGCAAATGCCTACAGAGCCTGAGAATGGATGCTGCAGGGAGATGCCACAGGTAAAATTATTTGTGAATGACATGATAATTATGCAGTCATCTTGTTTTATATTCCATGATACTTACACTTTCAATATTCAAGGTAACAAGAAGACTACTGCAGCTTCCAAACCATACAACGTGCATCATCCGGGACTTTTAGCTGTGTGATTGAATGTGTTCTCACTACAGAATGCATTCAACATCTATAGAGCAGACTATGGGCCTTATGTCTAAGGGGAATATAGCAGTAAGTTGTTTTGTTTTTTATGCATATGAGTCATCAGTGATTTCTGCAATACAAATATAACTGGGGAAGAAAATACAATAAATTCATCTTCCCTCTGTCTTACTTTGCTTACTGCTCATCTTGCATGTGTCAACTGACATGTTACATACCAAAACTGTTTCTATAGACTTGCTTCAAAGAATGCCACAGAGCTTTTTAAACATAGTTATTAAATGTACTGGCTAGTACATGGGTAATAAATACAAAAAAGACCAATTATAATAAAAACATTGATTACAAAATCACAATTTGTGCCATCAGTAGCCATACTGTTAACAAAGGAAGACTCAATAGATGTGCGTCACCATTTATTCTCTAAATACAATGTAAACTTTGCTCAGACGTTACAGGTATTTGGTGTACAGAAGCTTTGTTAGCTGGTCTTGGGGCTTTCTGGGACGGAGAATCTGGGTGGTCCTGCTCTCCTGCTCCAGATGCTGCTTTGGAGGATCTGTCTGACAGGCCACATGATGTAGCCTAGGACACTGTTCAGATGTTCTTCCTTAACCACAAGAGCAGCAATGTTATTCATGTTTTTTCCTGAATGTAATAAAAGGAAAATACTCCATACTGTAAATAAAATGTCATCTCACTGACCATTATCCTTGCACTGCAATGCATGAAACATGAACTAAAAGCCAATACATCTCTAGCATTTGAAGAAATGTTGTATTCCATTACACCTAATATCAGTTTCACAACACAGAAAAGTAGGTACAATAACATTGGCATACTACCAACCCGGCATTTTTCTCATAAATCATTATGAAATAATCATACAGTGAACAGCATTTTTAACTTGTGCTGTACTATACACAAAACCCTCAAATGCCCCACATTGACAAACTGTTTTGGTAACTGCAGGTGAGTCTAAGCTGCTTATCAAGTCGTTTATGAATGATGCCTTTTTGGTGCGAGAATTCTCTAACCTTAACAACGGGAATCATACATTTTAGCGATACATTATTATCCGTTGGTTATCAACTATTATTAGCTATGATACTGCCTTGAGCGCTAATAGCTAGCGAGCTGTTTACGGCCACAACCCACACAAAGTTCTAAATGCCCGTGATATGTTGTGCTGTTGGACGTGACAACAGACGCCAAAGAAACCTAGATGTACAATTGATACAATCGTGAATAATTGCTGTGTCTTCTCTCTGCAGCTAAACTCTCCTGAGCAAGCTAGAGTGCTAATAGCTAGCGAGCTGTATAGCTCTTTTCTATGGGCTTTAGCTACAACTCGTTAGCCCATATTGACACTCTTGCTTGCTCAGGAGATAAGACACAGCACTTATTCACGATTGTATCAATTAACCACCACTAAAATAACACGGTTCATAAATCGCTGTTTGAATTAGTCCCCCTACAACATGCTAACGTCGTTAACCACCACACTGAATGGGCAAGTAACAGAATTATTTTTAAAAATACTTACATTTCCCTCGCCTGAAGTTCATTCAGGGACATTGCCTTCAAATATGAATTCAATCCATTTCGCTCGTGTCTTCTGAGGCTGGAACGTGATGTAGAGATCTGTGCGGCCCACCACAGCGCATCTTGAGTACTTAGTTTGCTTCATGCTGCTAGCTAGCTAGCTATTCAAAGCTTTGCAATAATGGCCTGACGTTTCAGGTGCCAGGCTCTGAGACGCCACCACTCCGGATGGGGGTGCCACACTGTCCTGTGCGCAGTGTTGTGCACGTTCATTTTTATGAGAACGATGAACTGAACGCAACTTCATGACAAATAATGAATTTGAACGGTGAACACGTTCATATTATCTGAGGTCAAGCTAAAACATTACGGAATGTTTTCCTTCTACTGAGGAAAGACGCTGTCTAAATCGAATGCTTGTACCATGTCGTTGCTCAGTAGGCTACCTGTTAAAAAGGCCATAGTAATTATTTGTTAAATTGCCCAGACAGACCATGTTTCTGTAAATGACCATATTTGGTAATTGCGTTGGTCATGTGACTCCACGTCTCATGGTGCAATGTTTTGATATCGCTTCACGGCATATTTAGATGGAGTAGCAGTTAACTTCGGGCATATTTTCACATAATTGAACGTTGCACTTTGTTGAAGTTGTGTGCGTCCATGTATACGTGAGTTTGACTTTGTAGCCTACCTTGTCATTATGAGTTTGTTATAGTTTAGCTTTCTCTTAATTGTTACGAGCACTGTCACTTAATTGATCTAGCATGATGCACTGTTCGTGAACTCGCTTAGCATAAGCTGCTAATGTACAAATACGAGTGTTACAGGGTTTCCCTATGCTAACTTTTGAGTTGTCTTTCATTTAGTGTACATGCCCTTGTTGATCTGAGATTAAGCCAGTAGCATGTCATTGCTGAAGAGGTTAAATTATTACCTTTAGTTCCCTGTATAATTCATTATTTAAATGGTACTACAGGGCTGTGTATTAATGTATATTTTCTGTTTGTACTTTACTTTCTCACACACACACACACACACACACACACACACACACACACACACCTACAATTTATCCCATTCATTGTTGTTAATGCAATACAAAGAGTGAAGAATCAAACTGAATATCTAAGTCTCCATTCTTTTCCATTCTTATCGGATGACCCTCAGTGATTACACATTTTCCGAACGCCCTCTATAACAATAGGCCTACCCGTATAATTTCTGCGATACCTAAATCAACTAACTCGACTTCGCCCTACATTACCCATGAATCATCGCACACACATGTATATCAAACAAGCAACGCATTCCAAGGCAACAGCTCTCGGTCTCAATATAAAAATTGGCAAGTGAAAGCGAAAAAAGAGACGCAGACTCAACGAGTACATCCGATCCACCTTATTATTATGTGCAGGATTTTTACACACTGTCTGATAAAGTTTCCGACAGTAAAAATCTCAACTTTCTGTGCAAATGATGTCCTCCTGAAAAGTTTGAAATAATTAAAAAAAAAAATGAAAATGAACTGAACTATGAATTTAAATGGTGAACTATGAAGGTGAACGATTCATGTTTACTTATGTACGTATGAACTGAACTTTGAACTAGTTCATGAGAGGTATGAACGTGCACAACACTGCCTGTGCGCCTGCGTTAGGAGGTCTCTCCGCAGAGGCAGCTCCCAAGGCTGCTGCACTGACATATTGACTAGATCTGCCGCCCACGGCTGATTGGGCCAGTGGGGGGCTATCAATATCAAATCCCTGCCCTCGTCCGCAATCCTGCACAGCACCTGCTGGAGGAGCGGGATCGGGGGGAAAGCATATAGGGGTAGAGCTGGCCACTGGTGGCCCAGCGCGTCTATGCCCATTGGGGGGTCGTCGCCCCCTAGCGAGAACCAGAGCGGGCAGCAGGTGTTCTGCCTGTTCGCGAACAGGTCTACCTGCGCCTTGAAAAAACGCACCCAGATCTAACCTATCACTTGTGGGTGAAGGCACCAGTCTGCTGCTCGAGGACCGCCCCTCGATAACAGGTCCGCACCGTAGTTGAGGTGACCTGGTATGTGAACTGCCCTGAGGGACAGGACGTGCCTCGCTGCCCACAGGAACAGGCGAGTCGCCCAATGGTGTAGTGACTGGGAGCGCACTCCGCCCTGACGATTTATATACGCCAAGGTCGCAGTGTTGTCCGTCCTCAGTAGTACATGCTGACCACTCAGTCTGGGCAGAAAGTGTTGTAGAGCTAGGACTACTGTTCGCAGCTCTAACACATTTATATGAGACGCGGCCTCTGTCACAGACCAGAGACCGTTCACGTCTCTCCCTTCGCAGACTGCCCCCCAGCCTTTGGTCGAGGCGTCTGTGGTCACCACCACGCGACGCGACACTATGCCCATAGTGCCCGACGCGGCGAGAAACCAGGGGGTTCTCCAGATCGCCAGGGCTTTCCTGCATCTGGAGGACACCACTACTCTGCGATGCCTGTCTGTGACTTCGTTGAGCTTCATAGACAGGTACCATATTTGGAATGGCCGCATACGCAACATCCCCAACGTGAGCGCTATGGCGGCTGACGCCATCATTCCTAACAGGCGTTGGCAGCACAGCGACGAGACTGACTGTCCCCGTCGGAACTGGCGCACGCATGTTTTGATGGCATTTATTCGTTCTTGAGACAGCCTGACCTCCATGGAGATGGAGTCTAAAATCATGCCTAGAAAATGCGTAACTTGCTTGGGGCAGAGAACGCTTTTTTCCCTGTTTATTACAAAGCCCAGTCGATACAGGTGCGCCACCACTAGATGGCCGTCCTGCACCGCTGCAGCCTCTGAATGAGAAGCAACTAGGCCGAATGGGAGTGCGTTGAATTGGTACGCTTTTCCTCCAAACGCAAACCTCAGATATCTCCGATGTCTGTGGTGGATCGGAACGTGGAAATAAGCGTCTTTTAAGTCTATCGTGATAAACCAATCGTTTGGCCTTATAAACTGCACAAGCCTGCATGGGGTCAACATTCTGAACCGTAGCGGCATGAGAGCTTTGTTTAAAACACGTAGATCTAATATTGGCCGATAATTCCCGTCCTTTTTTGGGGACGAGGAAGTAACGGCTGTAGAAGCCTGCAGCTTCCTCCTCAGGAGGAACTATGCTTATTGCTTCTTTTCTGAGCAGGGAGACTATCTCTTCCCGTAGGAAGTGAGACTGTTCTCGCTGCACCACAGATTGTATCACTCCGCTGAATGGCGGAGGGGGACGGGCGAATTGCAGCACGTAACCCCTTGTGATCGTTTTTAGCACCCATGGTGACACTGCGCATGCGCGCCAACTCGCCACACAACCAGCCAGGTTGTGCTTTGAGTTGAATTTGTCGGGAACTAACCCGCTCATGGTCAATGAGTCTAAGCCTAGATCTACACCCACTCTGCCTAGGGAGGGGGACGAGATCTGGGGTTGCCCTCTCATGTTTTTGAAAAAATTTGGGGGGTGCGATTGCACTGTGTGCATCGCGGGGGGAGTCGCACAAGCATGCCTGGGTACTGCGCCATCTGGGACAGGAGTTAGGACATATGATTGTGGTGCTTGTGAGAACCTGCTTACCGTGCTGGACATGATTTCCACATGTGAGCGACGGGCTGATTTCTGTGGAGGCGGTGTGGGCTCCACCGCTCCCCCCTGTGTGACGAGTTGCTGACTGTCACGATCAGGAAGCCTGAGGTCTCCCTCTGCCTTGCCCGTGGCGAGCGGAGTGCTGCCGCGGAGCCTGGGCTGCGCCCTGGGCAGGGCGCGCAGCTGGTTGCTGCTGTGCTGCAGGCTGCGCTGGAGGGCGGAAGGGGTGTCTCTGCCAGCCTCGCCCGGTGGACACCTTTGCTGGAGGCGCTGGCGAGCGGAACCCGCTTCTCTTCTGGCCCGGTGCGGGTGTGGTGTGTCCTGAGGAGGACGTCTCACCCGTGCCACTAGAGCGAGGCATCCAAGCCTGGAATACCTCTCTGCTCTTCTGTTGTTCTTCGAACTTGGCAGCCATTGTGACCACTGCCTCCCCGAAGGCGCCCTGGACAGTGACCAGGGCGTCGAGGAGTGGTGCTTTTTCTCTGTCTGACAGCTTAGCCAGTGATGGCCACAGAGACCTCTGGGTAGCCACCGCGGCACCCATCACCCTCCCCAGTGCCTGTGACGTGCACCGAGTTAGTCTGAGCGACAGATCCGTCGCGCGACGGAGTTCTGCCACAGATGGGTGATCTTCCCCCAGCGACAAGGCAAGCTCAGTCAGGAGTTTTGCCTGGTAGCGCTGTAGCAGCGCAGCCGTATTGGTCGTGCAGGCAGCCTGCCCTGCAGCCAAATAGGACTTCTCTGCCAGCTGAGCCTGGTGCCTGGCCACCCGCGTAGGCAGGAGAGGCTTCTGGCCGAGGCGCATGGTGGGGGAGGCGGGCGAGAGGTAGCCCGCTACTGCATTCTCCACCTGAGGAAAAGAGAGGTAGCCCCTCTCCTTAGCCATGTGGAGCTGCATGTAGGGCGCGAACCCCGGCACCGGGGCTCGGCCCGAGTAGGGTATCTCAGCGCAACCTCGTGGAGTTGCTGGCCCAGGATCCGAGACAAAGAGGAGGTGTATCCACCCGCATCCTAATGTCTTGGCTCGTCTGCATTACTTCCGCGATTGAGCTGTGCTCATCGGAGTAGTCTAGCAGACTATCATCATCCAGGCTGATGTCCAGTTCGAGTTCAGGCCAAGGTTATTATAGTTTTTTGCATTTTTCACTATTTTTTATTTTTATTTCGTTTTGACTTTTTGTTTTCAATTTCAGTTTAGTTTTAATTAGTTTTTAAAGCAGGTTTGCTAGTTTAGTTTAGTTTTTATTGGTTTCAGTATTAGTTTTAGTCTTTACCGCGGAATGCAACAGACCAAGGGGGGGCCAGTCAGGGAAGCTTATTTTTTTTGCTTGCAAAACAAAATGCTCAAAATGAATAGAAGATACAAGCTATATTAAATAATATGTAATAAAAACTCACCAAACAATTATTCACTTAGGACAGATGAACAGCCATCCACAAAAGACAACTATGAAAGATGTGTGTCAGACGTGTGTCAGTCAGAATTTGCGCATATCCTGTTCAAACAGACAGGAGACAGCGAGACGGTGAGGCAGCGACGAGCTGTGCCTCATCTCAGATTGCGCAATCCCTAACAAACTGGGTTGAGCGCATGCGTAGAACCTATTTAGTTTAGCTGATCTGACGTAAAGCCGCAGTGAAAAAGCATGGAGAGGAGGCAAACAGTACCAAAGGCATATGCTGTACCTCTGCTTCAATGAAGGGAGCATGCGAGAGCCCACCGGTCAGGTTTATGCTTGTTCTGCGTATATTTGACCTTGACTACGAAAATGGAAGATTCTATAGCTAAGCTAAAACATTTCTCATAACTGGACTTTCAATCAAAACGTGAATTGATCAATAATGGGAGAATGCCGTAGCTAAAAGGTATGCTTCAAACGACAGGACAGAAGATAACTCGGTCGACTTCTCACACCCAAAGCCAAATTGCTTTGAACATTTTTTAACCTCAAGAATAGATTTTGGTTTTGGACGTACAGCGGAGACCCTCAGGGGGCCTGTGCAACTTCGTAAGAGTTCATATTCACGAGTGCAAAATCACACATATTAACACGAGTTCATCACAAGCTAGCAGCTGCCAACTGTATGTAGCTACCTTACCTATGTGTGTGTAAAGAATGCTGATATGAAAAACAACCAGTAGTCAAAGTGCAAGCTGCAAATTGATTGGTGATTTAAGCTGTATTGGGTTTATATAATTGTAAATCTGACTCTGAAGTGCCTCACCAGCCACGAACCTCACCGCACGTTACTTTTCCAAGTAGCCTAATCCCAAATAGGACTGTCGCTTTCTCCCGAATTTTGCCGCCATGAAACCAGGTGAGGGGCGTGTACTAAAAGTGGTACGGCGGAAGATAGACTAAATTGTATTAAATAAATTGACAAAGACGAAAACTAAGGACATTTTCTCTATAATTCTATTTTATTTTAGTTAGTTTTGTAAAGACACAATACAGTTTCAATTAGTTATCGTTTTTTTATAAAGCCTCGTTTTTATTTTTATTTCAGTTAACGACAAAAAAAATCACACCTCGTTTTCGTTTTTTCGTTAGTTTTCGTTAACTATAATAACCTTGGTTCAGGCTGGACACCGTTTGGTTGAAGCTCCTCTTCTGACAGGCGGCCGAGACGGGGAGAGACCCGGGAGCGGAGCTGCAGCTGCAAGGCGACTGCTCACACTCACCAAGTCCAAGGCTGAAGACGCACTCATTCCTATGGGGGCGTTAGCCCCGGATGGAACCAGTGCAGTCTCCTTGGCGTCCTTGCGCTTCCAGAACGCAAGGCGCCTGGTAGCCTTAGCTAGCGGGAGGCTAGCACAGATGGAACAGACAGGGGCCTTGCCCGAAAGCGCGCCCTCTGCGTGGTCCCTGCCGAGGCAGGTCACGCACCGACGGTGGCGGTCGCCCATGGGACAGACGTGCCCGCAGTCGGTGTAGTGTCTGGCCATCTTTTTTCAATCTGAAAGTAGAGAAGAATGTTAAAACACAAGCACACTATCTGCAACGAACACGTTGTTAGCGAGCTAGCAGGCTAGTCAGAAACGTAGCCAGCCAGGCAGCAGTGAACTGCGATAAGGAACCGCAGCTCCACCATTCACTTGCGTTTGTTTACAGAGTTGAGCGTTGACATTGATGAGCGGTGCGCCTCCGACGCGGAAAGTTGAGAATAGTTCAACTTTTAAGCGCATCGGCCAGAGGAAGAAGTTAGAATCGGGGTTGGTGTCCGCTGTCCTTTGATCCTTGCCGCCACTGAGGTCGACAGTTCCCTGCCATTCAGAGACTGCTCCAGAGTTCCAGCGACCGAGTGCAAACTGAAGGGAAGACTTGAGGTGAAGTAACCTGACTTTGTTATTTAACAGCAAGCTATAGTGGAGATAAACCATTGTGTTACTCGCGAATGCTACGGAGAGAGATAACTGCCTGGACTGAAACTTTTGTTAATTGATTTGTCGCTTTGTTACATGCTAGGACCAGGACATTTTTGGCTAGCCTTTGCTTTGATACTTTGCCGTTTTTCCTGAACGAGAAAACTTCCTCCACTTGGAACCTATTATTTTTCTGATTGTATGGACTGAAATAATTTTTTGTTTAAAGCAACTATTGGAGACACTGGCCAGTGACATTTATTGTCTATGTATTTAGTGACATTTATTGTCTATGTATTTAGTGACTGCTGTTAATTTGTTGTGAAGTTACATTGTTTAAATTCTATATAAGTTATTTTCAATATATTGCAACTGTGAATGAAAGGGGTTAATTCAAGTTTATTTAGATTAATATGATAAATCCTATCTGAACGCTCAGGTTTAGTATGTTGGCCAACATTAGTGGTAACATGTTTGAATTACTACTGTGAAGGGTGAACGGTAGGGTGATTTTGAGTAACCAGCAATATTTCCATGTTCTTTGTATTTGTTTTAATATTTCAATTGATTTTGTATAATAAATGACCACTCATTTTCAACTGTTTAACTATTGCTTATACGGTGAAGTTCTTGATCTTCCCTGAAGTAGGGGCGTCTCATCCTCTGCCAGTAGAGTATGGTAGTTAGGGGAAATACAGGGTAAGTTGAACATACAGACACTTATGCTTGTATTCTGTTCTTTAGGTCATCACCGTGACATGTACAAATCCTAAAGCCTAAACTATTATATTCGTTTTACTTACGGGCAGGTTAGGCTTGAGACTAGTAGGCCTGGGGGTTAGGGACTCAGATCCTTTTATCTCCAGCCTTTCAGAGAAGAGTTAATTACCCCTACTAAGAGGACGTAGGTCCCGTTCTCTACACATGTACATTTAGTCTTAGAAAATATCCTACACTAGCATTTTTTAAATGGTATCAAACAGGCAGAGTTCCTGTGCTACTCGAGACTATTTTATTTCTAACTAAAAATTAAACAAAATAAGTTCACTAAATCGGTTGTTAGGTGTGAATTTGGCGATCTCAAAATAAAAACAAATATATATTTTTGGGAGGGCTAAGGAAACTTTTGGGAGGGCTCCAGTCCCCCCAAAATAGGGCTAGATACGCCACTGCCGGTGCCCCTGCGGCTGTTTTGCCCGCTGCACTTTGCCAAGATGTTTTTGAAGCGTCTGCCGTTTTAAAAACACGTTTGGTGTGTTTCAGCCCTATGGAGTGAAGGCGTCAACAACAACGTCACGTGACTTCAGTATCTGCTCTATTTTACTATCACTTTCGTGAACGTCATACTGAGAAGGTGAGTCTGGCTGTCATGTTTTCTTATAACATTTTCTCGAAAAAATGATTTGGCTATAGCATATTTTACTGAATAGAAACTGGACTATATTACTTAATGAGATTTGTGTAACCTTTCAGTTCGCCTAGGCAAGTTTGATTCAGACTACTTTTGACTCAAATTCGAGTGTTGCGGAAATTGTTGCTTCGTGTGCGTAGGATACGGCGAGAAGGCCCACCAAGTATGTATTAATTAAAAATTAAATAACGTTAACATTGTAGAACATTTTATATAACAACAGCCATACTCTGCAGGAACAAACCAGTCTATTGTCTGTGTATTTATAATGTAAGCCTAAATCAGTGCTTGATGTTTTGTTCAACAAGGATTTCTCAGAATCAGGAAGTCCGCCCAACATTCTCTTATTATACTGCACCTGTTTGGCGGCTCAGTCTAATACACACTTATTCAGTATACTTTTCACTATTGCATCTTGATTTATATTGCAATTTCGACCTGTGCTGAAGCTTCAAGATATAAGTGATAAACTGTGACCAATCTGTTAATGAATACCATTTTATGGTTGTTACACAGTGAGGGCAATGAACTGGGGTACGTTCGTCGTAGGATTGAAGCTAAGTTAATCAATTGGCATTTTAGCCCGTTAAGATTAGCGAGCTGATTGAGAACAGCAAATATCGGTTCGTTAACGGCTGATCCGCATCCTAATCATGTGGTTAATTTCAACCAGGCTAAAGTTATCATGGCATTTGCGCGTGCACGTCCTACTTCAAAAGGCAGGAAAGGTCGATCACCAAAACCATGATTTTCTAACGGTATAATGGTTCTAAACTCAAAGAAAAGGGCTCTTTTTTTCTCCGCTGGCGAGTAGGAGATGAACATGAACGCTTATGAAGAATACAAGACCATAATCATGGCAAAATTCAACACCACCACCGCTGTGAGAGCAAGGTGTGTTGGGATGTTTATAGCGTGATATCTATGTATTAATATCTGACGGCAAGTGTCCACTGGTGCAGAGGTTTCCTCTACCGGTTAGAATCTGCATGGGTGCTAGTTCAAATCCCCTCACCTCCTTCCTCAATGTAGTTTTACATTTCCTTGGAAGTCGCTTTGAATAAAAGCGTCTGTTAAATTACTAAATGTATTAATAACAAATGCAGTAAATTGAAGCAGTGAAAATAAATTGTCTGTATTTCTCTCTATTCTTATCATGAGTCCACCTTAATCATTTTCTACAATAATGATATGCTATGGTGTACTAATAACACTCATATAATTATGAGTGCTTTGTTCTCCGCATCACCGACACTACAAAAATGTACCACTCGCAAAAAAGCGCAAGACAGTCAATGTTCGACTGTGGTGTTTGCAATAAATGACTCGAGAAGGTCTTGTAAAATAATTATTCCTTGTCGGCTGAATCGGTAGCGCTCATACAAGAATAATGGATCTTGGCGATCGCAAAGAACTCCCTCCGCTAATCTAACTCTAACATCAGTCCTTGGTCAATGGGATCCCTCCTTTTTCCGTGGGTATGGCAAGCTTATCCAGCTACACTTAAGTTAGCCTGCCCTGGAGCAGGTTAGTGCTAATCGATATGTAACTATGGTGATTTATCAAAAGTTGCTTCCACGAACCAAAAAGAGGGGCATTTTTTATCTTAGCCTGAAAATTAGCTCGCTAAATCGCTTAGTGAGCTACGACGAATACCCCCCCTGGTGTGTGGATATAATCTGGTGATGTAATGGTCTGCACCCTTAAGGCTGACCGTTGTAAAATATGTGAAGTAGGAGGCAACATAGATAAGGGAAAGGCATGTTTCCTTCAGAGAAGCTGACCTATGTCCATGTTATATAGCAGGTAGAAGTATCTAATCCAGATTTTAACTTTATTTTATTATGTGTGCAATGTGTATTTATCAACTTGAGGATCCCATTGGAGGAACCAATCCCACCATCACCTCGGCCCTCAGTGGTTCGTACAAGAACAGGAAAAACCTGTGGTGAAAGAAGTACTCTGCAGATTGGAAGTGTTTTTCTGGGACAACCAGATTAGGTAACTGTTGTCATTTGTATTGTATCATTTTAGCAACTATGAAGTGAGAGATAACAGAAAGTGAAAGAGTTAGAGAACAACAAGATGGAGACAACAGAGAGAGGAGGAAGCACACAAAGCCCCCCCCACCCCCCCCACACACACACACACTCACACTAGAGTGTGGATCGGGCCACATTTTTCTGTCCTAGTCCGGCCCGAGCCCGACAGCCATAAATATATTTTGTCCGAACCCGACCCGAGCCCGATGGAGTCAATGTCTCAAGTGTTCATACTAATGACACATTTACGTACGTTTTTAATTCAACCCATATGAGGCATTGGTCAGATTCCAAAAGTGCCTGAGTCAATGCTGAGTTAGGGGAGAGTTTCTGTGTCAGAAATTAGCAGCAGTGTCCAACACAGAGGCTTAGGTTAGACAGAGCAGGATTACAAACAAGAAAGTATTTGATTTCATTCTGATTAGTGTTCATAGCAGACATTTACTATTGAAAATATTGCACTTAAAACGGCAAATCATTTGCCAGAGCTTAATGGAGTCCATTTTCACCCCATGCTAACCCCCATAGGAGGTGATATAAGCAGAACTGCTCTCAGAGGAAGAGGGAGTGAAGGGGACTCCTCGAAGATGAGTTTCCCTGAGCAGCAGCAAGGGGAAGCTACTGAGCCGATCTGGGGGGAAAATAATCCAGTGGAAACGTCTTCGCCTGGTGGGGGGGGAGACCAGGAGTCTGTTGTCTGCTCCCAGCTGAGGGAGGAACAGACAGATGAACCAGAGAAGCCTGAGAGGTGATCCCACACACTCACATCTGAACTCTTATGCATGTAGATACAGGTCTGAGGTGATCCCATACACTCACATCTGAACTCTTATGCATGTAGATACAGGTCTGAGGTGATCCCACACACTCACATCTGAACTCTTATGCATGTAGATACAGGTCTGAGGTGATCCCACACACTCACATCTGCCTTTTGATGCATGTAGATACAGGTCTGAGGTGATCCCACACACTCACATCTGAACTCTTATGCATGTAGATACAGGTCTGAGGTGATCCCACACACTCACATCTGAACTCTTATGCATGTAGATACAGGTCTGAGGTGATCCCATACACTCACATCTGAACTCTTATGCATGTAGATACAGGTCTGAGGTGATCCACACACTCACATCTGAACTCTTATGCATGTAGATACAGGTCTGAGGTGATCCACACACTCACATCTGAACTCTTATGCATGTAGATACAGGTCTGAGGTGATCCCACACACTCACATCTGCCTTTTGATGCATTTAGATACAGGTCTGAGGTGATCCCATACACTCACATCTGCCTTTTGATGCATGTAGATACAGGTCTGAGGTGATCCCACACACTCACATCTGAACTCTTATGCATGTAGATACAGGTCTGAGGTGATCCACACACTCACATCTGAACTCTTATGCATGTAGATACAGGTCTGAGGTGATCCCACACACTCACATCTGCCTTTTGATGCATGTAGATACAGGTCTGAGGTGATCCCACACACTCACATCTGAACTCTTATGCATGTAGATACAGGTCTGAGGTGATCCCATACACTCACATCTGAACTCTTATGCATGTAGATACAGGTCTGAGGTGATCCCACACACTCACATCTGAACTCTTATGCATGTAGATACAGGTCTGAGGTGATCTCACACCTGAACTCTTATGCATGTAGATACAGGTCTGAGGTGATCCCACACACTCACATCTGAACTCTTATGCATGTAGATACAGGTCTGAGGTGATCCCATACACTCACATCTGCCTTTTGATGCATGTAGATACAGGTTTTTGCCTTTGGCCTTTAGGTAGTTATCTCCCTAGTGTTTAACCAAAACCCCTTACTGCTGTTTTAAGTTCCAAAGGTACCTCTTATTGGCAAACTATCACATTCATTAAGGGAGAGAGCATTTTTACTGGTCTGGTTTCTAAAGTTAGAGCACCCTACCCATCCCCACAAAACATCATCCAAATCCAGAGTCTCAAAACTCCTCTGGTGTCTTGTGGTCGTAGGACGCAAAAAGAATGGCCACCTTCTCCTGTGTCCAGTGTGATGTCCATTAGGAGTCACTCTGGTCATAGGAAGCAAAGAGCACTATGTAGAACAGGAGAAGGTCACAGAGTAAGTCAACCCTCACCTCACTGCACAGAGGAGCAGATTCACTAGACTAGTTTCATTCTTTTATTTCTGTTAGAATTGTTTCACATTTTGTATTTGCTCTTTTATTATTTTATTATGCAGATTATTGTCTGTTTGGATCCTCTTTGTAATGTTATGACTAGTTCTCACAGGAATGTCATGGAGAGACCAGACTCCCCTTTGTCCAGTGTGTCTGTGAGGAGTGATGCATCCAGATTCAGCAGACCAGACTCCGGTGTCTCCAGTGTGTCTGTGAGGAGTGATGCATCCAGATCCAGCGGAACAGACTCCCCTTTGTCCAGTGTGTCTGTGAGGAGTGATGCATCCAGATTCAGTGGATCAGACTCCCCTTTGTCAAGAGTGTCTGTGAGGAGTGATGCATCCACAGGCATCAGACCAGACTTCACAGGGGAAGGATCCAGGTACACATATTAATACTAGGGTTGGGTACCGAGAACCGGTACCAATATGGAACCGGTTCCAATATAACCGGTACCTACCCGGACCGAAATGCAACGCAGATTTCGGTGCTTCATTTCGGTGCCTGAGCCAATTGAAAACGGTTGCTAGGCAGATTCTGCGGGGCACATGTAAAACTGCCCCAGCTCCCAATGTAAACTTTGTCCTGTGTCGCTCACGCTCATTGGTGTTTTCATAGCAACAGTCTTATGACAGTGAAGAGCATGCAGCATTTCACAGAGCAAGCACGAACAGAACTAGCCATCAACCTTAAAACAGAGAAAATACCGAAAGGTAAACGGTCAAAAGTGTGGCTGTATTTCGCACCAAAATATTCAAACATCGCGACGTGCAGCAAATGCAACTAAACAATTGCGTGAAAAGAGTGGAGAGAAGACAAAGAATTCAACGGCAGATCAGCAACCGAAGACTGAAAAATAAACGGAGATGACAGCTATACTTAACCTACGGTAGTCTCTTAAAGGGGCAGTACACATTTTCTCGTACTCAGTGTGTTCAAGTAACAAGATTAACTATAAACAAGATAGAAAAGATAGGTATAAACAAATCATAAAATGGTGAAATTTCATGAAATAAATGCAAACAAAATAATACATTTTTGACTCCAAAGGCAAATATGCTCATATTTTTGCAAAAGAAGTTTGAAGCTGTTTGTTGTATTTATTTATATTTATTTAAGTATACTATAAACTGTTGTTTACAGTTAATATAATGTTCATAGTTTGAAGTTAAAAAGTTTGAAGCCAAGTGTTTTGTATGTATTTATATTTATAATATACTTTAAACAGTTAATATATTGTTCAATTTGAAGAAAAAAAATGTAATTGAACAAAAGAATTGCTGAAGTATTGAAGCTGTAGTGTGTGTACAGAGTGTGTGTGTGTGTTTTGTATTTATTTGTATTTATTTAAGTATAGTCTAAACTTTTGTTAACAGTTCATATATTATTTAAGTTTTAAGTTAAAAGGTGTTTTGTATTTATTTATATATATAATCTACTTTAAACAGTTAATATATTTGGCAATAAAGCCTTTCTTAAATGTTGTCAATCGTATTTTATTTTTTATTTTTTATAAAAGTATCGGTTCCGGCACCGTTTAGGCACCGGTATCGTTTTAAAAGTATCGGTTATGTACCGGTATCGGATAAAAACCAAACGATACCCATCCCTAATTAATACCCAGTGATGGGACTAATGCATTACCAAGTCATTTGATTACCGTAAACTCATTACATTAACACATTTTATTTATTTGTAATTACATTAGAATTACATACCACTGTAGAATATACTGTAGTTACTTAAACACAATTTTTTCCAGGTAGCTAAATGAATATATTCCAATCTGCCTACCCTGTTTACCTGGTGTCATATTGTTCAGACTAGGGCTGTGCATCTCCAGCACTGAGGCCGATGTGTGTGTGTGTGTGTGTGTGTCTTGCATCTCCATCTCTCAGGCTGATGTGCGTGTGTGTCGGTGTCGGTGTGCGTACGTGCGTTTTCATGTGTGAGTGTGTGTGTGTGTGTGTGTGTGTGTGTGTGTGTGTGTTGCATCTCCATCTCTGAGTTTTTTACCGATGCAAAAATGCTAGAAATGATGCGTCTCGTGTTCATCCCAAATTGTATCTTGTGCACACCTTTTTAATCGGGGCTATTGCATTGTGAACTTTTATGCCGGTGATCTCAGTTTGTGTATCAGTACTTTTTGAACATTTTTTCAGCACATTTGAACAATACTGTGATAACACTGATAACCGAGATCATTTTGGTCCCTATAATCATGATATGAACTATGGTTGATTGTCGGTATAGTATGCATTTTGTAGATGTCGATTGATTGTTCCAAAAGATAATGAGTAAAGCACCTTGAGACAATTGTATTGTTTTGGCGTTATATGAATACAATTGAATTGAATTGAATTAAAGGGTTACATTTTAAGAGAAGTAATCAGCTTCCAAAGGTGCCCGAGACAATGCTGAGTTAGGGGAGAGTTTCTGTGTCACGAATTAACAGCAGTGTCCGACACAAAGTATTTGATTTCATTTTGATTAGTGTTTGTAGCAGAGCAGACATTTGCTATTGAAAATAATTTGCCAGAGTTTAATGGAGTCCACCCCCCCCCCCCAGTTTTCCTGAGGAACAGCCAGGAGGCGCTGCTGAGCTAGCCCAGATTAAAGGACCACCTGACTCAGAGGAGCTGATCCATCCAGTGGACACGTCTTCGCCTGGTGGGGGGGGAGACCAGGAGTCTGTTGTCTGCTCCCAGCTGAGGGAGGAACAGACACCAGAACCAGAGAAGCCTGAGAGGTGATCCCACACACTCACATCTGAACTCTTATGCATGTAGATACAGGTCTGAGGTGATCTCACATCTGAACTCTTATGCATGCAGATACAGGTCTGAGGTGATCCCACACACTCACATCTGCCTTTTGATGCATGTAGATACAGGTCTGAGGTGATCCCACACACTCACATCTGAACTCTTATGCATGTAGATACAGGTCTGAGGTGATCCCATACACTCACATCTGAACTCTTATGCATGTAGATACAGGTCTGAGGTGATCCCACACACTCACATCTGAACTCTTATGCATGTAGATACAGGTCTGAGGTGATCCCACACACTCACATCTGAACTCTTATGCATGTAGATACAGGTCTGAGGTGATCCCATACACTCACATCTGCCTTTTGATGCATGTAGATACAGGTTTTTGCCTTTGGCCTTTAGGTAGTTATCTCCCTAGTGTTTGACCAAAACCCCTTACTGCTGTTTTAAGTTCCAAAGGTACCTCTTATTGGCAAACTATCACATTCATTAAGGGAGAGAGCATTTTTACTGGTCTGGTTTCTAAAGTTAGAGCACCCTACCCATCCCCACAAAACATCATCCAAATCCAGAGTCTCAAAACTCCTCTGGTGTCTTGTGGTCGTAGGACGCAAAAAGAATGGCCACCTTCTCCTGTGTCCAGTGTGATGTCCATTAGGAGTCACTCTGGTCATAGGAAGCAAAGAGCACTATGTAGAACAGGAGAAGGTCACAGAGTAAGTCAACCCTCACCTCACTGCACAGAGGAGCAGATTCACTAGACTAGTTTCATTCTTTTATTTCTGTTAGAATTGTTTCACATTTTGTATTTGCTCTTTTATTATTTTATTATACAGATTATTGTCTGTTTGGATCCTCTTTGTAATGTTATGAATGTTATGACTAGTTCTCACAGGAATGTCATGGAGAGACCAGACTCCCCTTTGTCCAGTGTGTCTGTGAGGAGTGATGCATCCAGATTCAGCAGACCAGACTCCGGTGTCTCCAGTGTGTCTGTGAGGAGTGATGCATCCAGATCCAGCGGAACAGACTCCCCTTTGTCCAGTGTGTCTGTGAGGAGTGATGCATCCAGATTCAGTGGATCAGACTCCCCTTTGTCAAGAGTGTCTGTGAGGAGTGATGCATCCACAGGCATCAGACCAGACTTCACAGGGGAAGGATCCAGGTACACATATTAATACCCAGTGATGGGACTAATGCATTACCAAGTCATTTGATTACCGTAAACTCATTACATTAACACATTTTATTTATTTGTAATTACATTAGAATTACGTACCACTGTAGAATATACTGTAGTTACTTAAACACAATTTTTTCCAGGTAGCTAAATGAATATATTCCAATCTGCCTACCCTGTTTACCTGGTGTCATATTGTTCAGACTAGGGCTGTGCATCTCCAGCACTGAGGCCGATGTGTGTGTGTGTGTGTGTGTGTGTGTGTGTGTGTGTGTGTGTGTGTGTGTGTGTGTGTGTGTGTGTGTGTGTGTGTGTGTGTGTGTGTCTTGCATCTTCATCTCTGAGGCTGATGTGCGTGTGTGTCGGTGTCGGTGTGCGTACGTGCGTTTTCATGTGTGTGTGTGTGTGTGTGTGTGTGTGTGTGTGTCTTGCATCTCCATCTCTGAGGCTGATGTGCGTGTGTGTCAGTGTCGGTGTGCGTACGTGCGTTTTCATGTGTGAGTGTGTGTGTGTGTGTGTGTGTGTGTGTGTGTGTGTGTGTTGCATCTCCATCTCTGAGTTTTTTACCGATGCAAAAATGCTAGAAATGATGCGTCTCGTGTTCATCCCAAATTGTAACTTGTGCACACCTTTTTAATCGGGGCTATTGCATTGTGAACTTTTATGCCGGTGATCTCAGTTTGTGTATCAGTACTTTTTGAACATTTTTTCAGCAGATTTGAACAATACTGTGATAACACTGATAACCGAGATCATTTTGGTCCCTATAATCATGATATGAACTATGGTTGATTGTCGGTATAGTATGCATTTTGTAGATGTCGATTGATTGTTCCAAAAGATAATGAGTAAAGCACCTTGAGACAATTGTATTGTTTTGGCGTTATATGAATACAATTGAATTGAATTGAATTAAAGGGTTACATTTTAAGAGAAGTAATCAGCTTCCAAAGGTGCCCGAGACAATGCTGAGTTAGGGGAGAGTTTCTGTGTCACGAATTAACAGCAGTGTCCGACACAAAGTATTTGATTTCATTTTGATTAGTGTTTGTAGCAGAGCAGACATTTGCTATTGAAAATAATTTGCCAGAGTTTAATGGAGTCCACCCCCCCCCCCCCCCAGTTTTCCTGAGGAACAGCCAGGAGGCGCTGCTGAGCTAGCCCAGATTAAAGGACCACCTGACTCAGAGGAGCTGATCCATCCAGTGGACACGTCTTCGCCTGGTGGGGGGGGAGACCAGGAGTCTGTTGTCTGCTCCCAGCTGAGGGAGGAACAGACACCAGAACCAGAGAAGCCTGAGAGGTGATCCCACACACTCACATCTGAACTCTTATGCATGTAGATACAGGTCTGAGGTGATCTCACATCTGAACTCTTATGCATGCAGATACAGGTCTGAGGTGATCCCATACACTCACATCTGAACTCTTATGCATGTAGATACAGGTCTGAGGTGATCCCACACACTCACATCTGAACTCTTATGCATGTAGATACAGGTCTGAGGTGATCCCACACACTCACATCTGAACTCTTATGCATGTAGATACAGGTCTGAGGTGATCCCATACACTCACATCTGCCTTTTGATGCATGTAGATACAGGTTTTTGCCTTTGGCCTTTAGGTAGTTATCTCCCTAGTGTTTGACCAAAACCCCTTACTGCTGTTTTAAGTTCCAAAGGTACCTCTTATTGGCAAACTATCACATTCATTAAGGGAGAGAGCATTTTTACTGGTCTGGTTTCTAAAGTTAGAGCACCCTACCCATCCCCACAAAACATCATCCAAATCCAGAGTCTCAAAACTCCTCTGGTGTCTTGTGGTCGTAGGACGCAAAAAGAATGGCCACCTTCTCCTGTGTCCAGTGTGATGTCCATTAGGAGTCACTCTGGTCATAGGAAGCAAAGAGCACTATGTAGAACAGGAGAAGGTCACAGAGTAAGTCAACCCTCACCTCACTGCACAGAGGAGCAGATTCACTAGACTAGTTTCATTCTTTTATTTCTGTTAGAATTGTTTCACATTTTGTATTTGCTCTTTTATTATTTTATTATACAGATTATTGTCTGTTTGGATCCTCTTTGTAATGTTATGAATGTTATGACTAGTTCTCACAGGAATGTCATGGAGAGACCAGACTCCCCTTTGTCCAGTGTGTCTGTGAGGAGTGATGCATCCAGATTCAGCAGACCAGACTCCGGTGTCTCCAGTGTGTCTGTGAGGAGTGATGCATCCAGATCCAGCGGAACAGACTCCCCTTTGTCCAGTGTGTCTGTGAGGAGTGATGCATCCAGATTCAGTGGATCAGACTCCCCTTTGTCAAGAGTGTCTGTGAGGAGTGATGCATCCACAGGCATCAGACCAGACTTCACAGGGGAAGGATCCAGGTACACATATTAATACCCAGTGATGGGACTAATGCATTACCAAGTCATTTGATTACCGTAAACTCATTACATTAACACATTTTATTTATTTGTAATTACATTAGAATTACGTACCACTGTAGAATATACTGTAGTTACTTAAACACAATTTTTTCCAGGTAGCTAAATGAATATATTCCAATCTGCCTACCCTGTTTACCTGGTGTCATATTGTTCAGACTAGGGCTGTGCATCTCCAGCACTGAGGCCGATGTGTGTGTGTGTGTATGTGTGTGTGTGTGTGTCTTGCATCTCCATCTCTGAGGCTGATGTGCGTGTGTGTCGGTGTCGGTGTGCGTACGTGCGTTTTCATGTGTGAGTGTGTGTGTGTGTGTGTGTGTGTGTGTGTGTGTGTGTGTGTGTGTGTGTGTGTGTGTGTGTGTGTGTGTGTGTGTGTGTTGCATCTCCATCTCTGAGTTTTTTACCGATGCAAAAATGCTAGAAATGATGCGTCTCGTGTTCATCCCAAATTGTATCTTGTGCACACCTTTTTAATCGGGGCTATTGCATTGTGAACTTTTATGCCGGTGATCTCAGTTTGTGTATCAGTACTTTTTGAACATTTTTTCAGCAGATTTGAACAATACTGTGATAACACTGATAACCGAGATCATTTTGGTCCCTATAATCATGATATGAACTATGGTTGATTGTCGGTATAGTATGCATTTTGTAGATGTCGATTGATTGTTCCAAAAGATAATGAGTAAAGCACCTTGAGACAATTGTATTGTTTTGGCGTTATATGAATACAATTGAATTGAATTGAATTGAATTAAAGGGTTACATTTTAAGAGAAGTAATCAGCTTCCAAAGGTGCCCGAGACAATGCTGAGTTAGGGGAGAGTTTCTGTGTCACGAAATAACAGCAGTGTCCGACACAAAGTATTTGATTTCATTTTGATTAGTGTTTGTAGCAGAGCAGACATTTGCTATTGAAAATAATTTAATTTGCCAGAGTTTAATGGAGTCCATCCCCCTCCCACCCCCCAGTTTTCCTGAGGAACAGCCAGGAGGCGCTGCTGAGCTAGCCCAGATTAAAGGACCACCTGACTCAGAGGAGCTGATCCATCCAGTGGACACGTCTTCGCCTGGTGGGGGGGGAGACCAGGAGTCTGTTGTCTGCTCCCAGCTGAGGGAGGAACAGACACCAGAACCAGAGAAGCCTGAGAGGTGATCCCACACACTCACATTTGAACTCTTATGCATGTAGATACAGGTCTGAGGTGATCTCACATCTGAACTCTTATGCATGTAGATACAGGTCTGAGGTGATCCCACACACTCACATCTGAACTCTTATGCATGTAGATACAGGTCTGAGGTGATCCCACATCTGACTTCTTATGCATGTAGATACAGGTCTGAGGTGATCCCACACACTCACATCTGCCTTTTGATGCATGTAGATACAGGTCTGAGGTGATCCCACACACTCACATCTGCCTTTTGATGCATGTAGATACAGGTCTGAGGTGATCCCACACACTCACATCTGCCTTTTGATGCATTTAGATACAGGTCTGAGGTGTTACAGTTTTACACATGTGATCATACAGCATACATAGGAGTCAGACAATAGTCAGACAATACAGAGGTTGGATTGTTCACCACCCCTTCCAGGATTTAGATAGTTTTTTAGAATACGTATGGGGTCCTAATGTCCAAACCCAAACTGTTCTGTGATACACCCTATATGAGTCATAACACCACTTATTTTGGGCCCCACATTGATACCTTTTACTAACATGCCTTATACAATTCGCCACTGTCTGGTTTTTATAGGCAACTGATGTCATCTCAAAATTCATGCTCCACCCTCAGTGAAGATGGCCGCCAGAGCACAGGTGAGGATGACTTTTTGTGTTAGAAATTGGTGAAAACACTCTAACATACATATTATGAAATAATGACCATAGACATACACTGACCACAAACTTCATCCAAGTGCTACAACCCTGGCTCAGGGGGAAGCAACAGAATGAGAACAGGAAAACCCAAACTTCATTTAGAACTATATTTATTAAAGCATACAGGGAAAAGGGTAGGTGGAGTGGGGCTGCATGTCCTGCTGCCAGGTAAGATCTTAAAGGCATCTTGCACTTGCAGGTAATCCCCAAGGTACCTGAAACAGGCTTAATCTTAAGCTTTTTATCCTCAGCTGTAAGGCTAACGTCGTAATGTCCTGCAATTTGAACTAACTGGTCTTTAGTACAATTTTGCAAAAGAACTTCGGAAGGAGTTCAGTAGTAGTTGAATAAACTCATCAACCACAGGCATCTTTAACTATAACAGAGTGCAATCTAAATTAAACCAAAAATAATACTCTATCAAATCCTAACCAACTTTGTCTATGGTAGCAAGTCTATGACCAGCAGCCCAATTCCTACGGCAATCGACAGCAAAAAAAAATATTTCAATAGACCTACGTTCATTTATTTCCCCAAAATGAAGGCGCATGAAAATCACTAAGCCAAAGAAAATGCTTGGAGAAGAAAAATAAGTTTTATCCTACAATCTGCCAATTAACAATAACAAAGAGTATGAAAAATTGGCAGACAACGTCGGAGAGGGAAAAATGTTAACTATAAAAAAAAAATATATTGAATAAGGGAAAAATAGAAAACAGAGACAACCGAAGCTCAAAGTCGCAAAGAATCCAAAAAACAAACAGGCCTCCAAAAAAAGGTTTTGCTGATAAAATTCTATTAATTTTGCTGATGCACAGTGACATAATGAATCAGACAACGGTTTTGAGATGTGTCCAAACTATCTGACTGATTTGTGTTCCTTGAGACCTTTTCACCAAATATCTACATTGAAAATAAAACCTTTTCTGAACTCCTAATTTGAAGTAAAATTATTTTACAGTTTTTTTTTTTACAATCATTTTCACACTTCTCAATACCATGTCCACTTTTTCAACACTCTTCACACAGTATGCTTTACAGACAAAGTTTGCTTCACAGACACACACCTGAGCACATCAGCTAAAGTTTTGGTGCTAAATGCACTACAACCACCAAAACACTTCATACTTCACCCGAAAGTGACTCTGTGGCCATAACAATAGCATGTAGGTGAAATTGGTACCAGCCTCACATGGGAGTACCAGACTATGTAGGTACCTTACCCTGTGAGCAGGCGCCGGGTGAATGTGGGTGCAATTCTGGTAAATTGTGATACCGTCTTAGCGAGGGCCACCAAGACACACTGGTGCTGTCCTTGCAACAGCAACAATATGTTGGTAATCTCACCCGATTGGACAGGCATCAACCATTCAACACAAAGGCAGATCAATCAAGTTGAACACCTAAGGGGCGCCACACAAAGTGTAGTGTCCTCCACGGTGGTCAAAATAATGATAATCCACAAATCAGTCTCATTAAGTATATCAGTCTCATAAAATATATTATACTATCAATTTGGAACTCTGATTAATAATGAAATGAATAACTACAACCAAAGTTACCTTATTAATAGTATGGTTGAAGGTCATTAGAATTCTGAATAGAAGAGGTTGGCAACGTCCATTCTTGTGCAACATTAAATAAACCAGCGTATATAATCAAAGTATTTATTTACACAATGATAAGAAATAACACACAATATGTAATCTAGCTAACTATAACTAACTAATGAATTGAAGGAATATGTGTATGTGTAAAAGAGAGGGAGTGTGTGTGTGCGAGCTTGTGGGTTTGGGGTTGCGCTGTTAGGAGCGCGCCAGAAAGAATGTGTGTGTGTTCCTTTGTTTAATCACAGCATTTCCGCGTGCATGTGTGTGCACGTACGCGAACATACATGTGATGTGGAAAAAGGACAAGCCTATGTGCAGCGCGAAGTTTGAGTATTACTTTCGCGTGTGTGGCTATGTGAAGGCCAATGTATATGTAATCGTGCGTGATTAAGATGCCATGTTAGAAGAGGGAAATTGTTAGTGATGCATGCAAGACCTGATGTGTCTGAGAAGCAATCCTAAAGATAACCCTTAGATGCAGAGATGTCAAGTAACAAAGTACAAATACTTCGTTACTGTACTTAAGTAGAATTTTTAGGTATCTTTACTTTACTCAAGTATTTATTTTTCTGGCAACTTTTTACTTCTACTCCTTACATTTTAACACAAGTACCTGTACTTTCTACTCCTTACATTTAAAAAAAAAAATAGTTTTGAGTTTGTTGTCTTTGACAGCATTATTATATTTTTGTATGACATTTTTTACCATGTCTTGGGCTCCTTGTAGCACTCATCAGCTATTAAATTAAGCTTCTATTTCTTACAGTCGTGTCAATTATATTAAGTACAACTAGTTTAGCTTTAAATGTTTTATTTAAATTTTTTTATTAAGATTACTTTTTACTTTTATACTTTAAGTACATTTTAGAGCCTGTACTTTTTTACTTTTACTTGAGTAAAGAGGTTAAGTCGATACTTCAACTTTTACCAGAGTCTTTTTAAACTCCAGTATCAATACTTCTACTTGAGTAACGAATGTGTTTACTTTTGACACCACTGCTTAGATGGTGTGGCGAAGCCAACTACCAACTAACAATGAAAATATATAAACAGTTACGTTCAGTAAACAAAACTGGTGAAACACATGAACAATGGCATGTAAACAGGTTATGCTTAGCCAGGTTGTGAATAGCTAGGATAGCTAAATGCCCAGTCGAAGTTTACCAGTCCTTTGTGAAAAGGGTCGGGCTGGAGAGTCCGATGTTGAAACGGCAGAGAAGAGATAATGCTGTTCGTAGATGGAGAAAGTTGTCCTTGCTTTGATGTCTCTGTTTCACTGCAGTTTAGGTCGGAGGATTTGACCGCTCGTTCCGTTGCAGTTTCCACGAATCTGTTGCTGTTCCCTTTGCAATTTAGCTAGCAGGTCTATTGTTAGCTGCTTTTGCTAAACTTACTTCGTCTCACTTAGCAGTTCATTGACTGAGAGATCTTAGGCGTGTGTCTGCCGTAAGAAGTGAGAGTGTTCTCCTTGTTGCGAGAGAACAAAGAGAGAAGGCCTGGTTGACGGTGGTAGGAGAGACGTGTGCTCCAAGCAATGCTGGAGGTGCGGAGAGGTCAAAGAGTTGTGTGTGCCTGGTGGATGCCGGAAGAGAGAGAGAGGGAACATCTGTTAAGACGTTCCTATTGTCCCCGCTCAGGGGGCGTGGTTAAGAATGCATCAGGTTACATTTTTATGACAGGGAAAGTTTTAAGTAGGTTCTGGATGAAACCATACGCAAGTTACTAATTAAAGTCAAACACAATGGACGAATTTCAGGTGTACCTACAAGCATTTGCTCTCTTCCATTAAACTACTTCACTCAATATACTATGAACTAAAAAACACAAACAACTTGAAGCATTGCAAAATGCATATGTTATGTGTTGCTGTATCCCTAATTTTTGCAGAGTTTAGTGTTATTCATATTATCTTATCGTATCTTATCCACCCCTAAAATCCGCCATTTTCCACAAGTATTTCAAGGCAAGCAGTTGTCATGACACCAAGAACAAACTTTTTTGATCTGTTCATTTGTCACATGTCACAACACTGAGTAATTTAAATGGTGTCATTGGTACATTGTTTAGTGTTGTTGTTGAATTTTTGGGTCACTGTCTCATTGATAGCCCATGACTTACATATACAGCAGTAACAGTAGGAAAATACCTTCAGTGACAACTATATATTTTTATTTACAGTTTTTCTCGATTGCTTTGGAACATTTTCCATTAACTGTTTACTTTTTCAAAACAGCTCACACACAGCCAAAGGCGTCAGCAGCATTTTGAGAGTGGGGGGGACATATTTTGGCGGGGGGTCTGGGGGTTCTCCCCCAGAACATTTTGAAATATGTAGACGCAATTTCCTGCATTCTGGTGCATTTACCATGTTTTTAGATAGAAACTGATCTCTCTCTCTCTCTTTTTTTTTTCCCCCTTGGAGTCGGCATGGTCTGCAATTACTGACTACTATTATGTTCTGGTAGACTGGGTTAACCCAGCCCGATCTGCAATCTTAAATAAGATTGAGCTTGGTCTGGTGATAGCCAGGATAATGTTTTGGTGTAATACAGAGAGGACTGACACTGACAACTTTGGCACTTTATTCTCCATTTAATGAGAGCAAAAGATTTAAAAGGAGGATTTAAAAAGTCGTTAGAAAAACTAGCATATTAGCTAACGTTAACTCCATATTAGCTCACGGTTGTTATGGTAATAAAAAAAACACCAGCATTTTTTTTTGTAGCTACTTGAAAAAAACATGCTGGTCATCGCTTTCTGCCCGAAACAGACGCCTAGGTCTGAACACGGCCAAAAGCACAACATATTTCAGACCAAGATTAAGAAATCAACAAATGCTGTTCCACTTGTAATGGGTAAATAAAGTATGGTATTGCCTAGTGCTAGTTGTAGGTAAATAGCTTGCTTATCTAGCTATAATCATAATGTTTGCAGAAGGATCTTTTTGACAATGCTATTATAGCCAGAGAATGTCTCATAAGGGTGGTTTGGCCACTAAAGGATAACTTGGGCAACTCTGACTTACTTTCCTCTTCCTCGAAAAAAAAACCTCCTTTTGTCCATCTCTGTGGAACAGTCGATGATGTCTGAAACCAGGTGCTAGCGCGACACTTCGCTCAAAGAGTATATCTGCGTGCGTGATTAGGCTATGTGTAGGAAACCAGGAAAACGCGGAGTGGATTTCTATTGCTATGGGTATTCCCTCTACTGATAAAGTGGAACGGATTTGATTGTGAAGCAATGGAAAGAATGCTGGACTATCTACAGCTAGTAGACCAGCCATGCACTAATGTTTTGATGGCAAATGTGGGGGGGTCCAAACGACTTTTTTTTTAAAGTGAAGGGGACGTGACCCCCCCAAGTTATATTGTGGCGACGCCCATGCACACAACCCTTAACAGAAGACGAAATGACCAAAACACTATATGATGTTTGCAGCATGACAACACCTTCTCAAAACGTATCACACACCAATCAAAACCAAACATTTCCATCAAAACCTACAATTTGTGCTCAATTAAAAATGTATGTTTTCTCATTTATTTAACAATGGATAACAAAATTCAAACTACAGCTATCAATATCAACCTCTGCAACCATCACTTCAACTTTTGTGCAGCACACTCACAGTATTGACTGTTATACCACTGGCATGGTACTACAATTTGGGTTCTTATAACTTAAAATATTGTAGTTCTGTTTTTGTATTGCTAACTACTGTAAAAGATATTCTAAACAAGGACCTGTCAACACCATTGATTTACATGTGTTCTACTGTGTGCAAAATTCTGACACAAAAGATTCTGACACAAAAATATTTATTGCAGTAATATTTCCACATTAGATGTAGATACTGTAAGAAGTCAAAATGAAGGGCTTCAATATACAGTAAAAAGGTCAAATATGTTCTGCAGTGAACATTCTCCCCCTGCCACCAGTGTGGGCCAGTTTGTTGATTGTGTAAAAATAGTGCAATAGGCTGTAAATACTGTAAGTTTATAGTAATCAGAATTCTACTGTATATTTTGTAAATTACTTTAGTGAAACTACAGGACTGCATTGTATTGTGGCAACACACTTTACAAAAGTATAGAAGTGGTTGTTGCCAAGAGTGCAAATACAGTGACACACAGTACAGTAAATTGACTGCAAAGTGTCATTTTCATGCGGAACGTACGAACAATTGATGCCACAGTATGACGGCTCAGGTTTGGCTGAACCCTTTGGCCAGCCTCTCTCATGGAGGGGTCATGATTGACTACGTGATCAATGACTGTTGCCCTAATTTAATTAGAGCATCTTACACGAACGCCACGTCCCCTGACAGGGGCCCCTCTACTTCTACCACGGCCTCTTCCTTGTCCTCGTCCTAGTCCTTGCTGAGGTTGTTGGTGGCGGCCTCCTCAATCCATGCTTGGTATCAACTTCAATCTATTGACCTATTTTATAGCTTGAGAACTCCTTGATTAGTTGTGCGCAGAGAGTTCACACAGGTGCTGACGATATTTAGAATATATAGAGCAGTTTCGGTAGGCTGCTACTGTCTGCAATGTGTTGACATGGTTATTCAATTAGGTTTCATGTCTTTCTCTGAGAAAGTGTTAACTGTTTTGAAAAGTGTGTTAAAACTCAAAGAAATTTGTGTGAAATCAATGAGAAATAGTTAACCCATTTGCCAGAGACGACTCTTGCTGTGCAAAGAAGGTGTGAGCATTAGATTAAGTTGACCCATGATTCGCTAATTTTGTGTAAGCAATCGAGAAAAACTGTAATACATGCACAAACAAAGCAAAGTAAAAAATATAATACATTTTCTGCAAAAAAGCAGAATAATCTGTCTCATTTCAAGTGTATAGTTTCCTTTGTCTGTCAAAATGCAACATATTTCCATCTACAGTGATCTAAATTTTGTATGTAAATATCTGCAAAAAAAGCTGTCTGAGTTTTGCTGGTGGTGAACATTGACCGATTCTGGCATCCATGAATTGTGTGGTCATTGAATGCATTTTGTATCAAAGCAATGCAAAAGTATTCACAGTTTAGTTCACATAGTCTACTGACATGGTGAATGTGTGAAGTGTTCTGAAGGAAACTATGAAACAAGATTCTTGGTTTGTGTGCAGTCATGTGGAACTATATTGTTCTTATTTATACAACTGAAACATTTGTAATAAAATGTTGCTTTTTTAAATGATATAGAGGTATGCTCATTTCTCAGTCAAAGCACTGGTAGGAGAAAGTAAACATTCACCCTTCAGTAGCAGTTCTATTCAAATATTGATCAGAGACATACAGACAGGGTCAGGGCTTTAGATACTAAGGCATGAAGGAGAGGGTCAGGGCTTTTAGATATTAAGGCATAAAGACTATTTCTGTTAAGTTGAAGATATGCGTTAAATTAAAGAGTATAAAGTGCCAGTGCTTAGACTGTAGAATCTCATATTGTAGATAAGTGCTTAGACTGTAGAATGTGATATACTACACTGTCAGCCAGCAGCATGCATTCACACGTGACTGGAAGAGCTCATTAGCGCCCCCTTTTTTTTTGGACAGAAGCTACCAGATCAACACTTCCAGAGATCCCAGTCCCAGAGTGTCTGACCGTCAGCTCCATCATTGCATCATCTGTTAACCTCACCTGGCTGGTGTCTCCTGAGATGAAGCAGACTCCACACAGCTTCCTGGTCTCTTACCAGAGTGAAGGGACTGAGCCAAAGTCCATCTCTACTGGGTCATGCAGCACAGTCATCACAGGCCTGAAACCAGGAACTGACTACACTGTTAGAGTCTACACTGAGCTCCAACATGGAGGAAAGAGCCAGCCTGCTTCTGTTCAGATGAAGACAAGTAAGCTCTTTAACGTAGTATACAGTACATGGACAACAGGATGGTGCAGGAACTGGTTTTACCATATCCATAAAAAGAAAAAAGACTTGCGCTGACATCTTGGTAATCATGTCATCATGAGAGGGGATTTTAGGAACATGAAACACTTTCATTCTTTAAACATTACATCTACACAGCCTTCTTTTAAAAAAAAATCTCCCTTAAGTGGGAAATGCAGGCAATGGGTGAAAATGTGTTTTGCTATCTTCGTGAAAAATTGCCTATGTAAGCCATGTAGCCATACATGTTTTGTATTTATTTTTAGATGATATGATACTTGGTTTTCAACAGGAGTGTGCCTCTCTGATGTGCTGTCTGCATTACACCTAGAGGACAACTTCAGACAGAAGCTCACACTCAGCTCAGTCCTGGAGATCAACAGGTACAGTGTCTGACAAACCAGCACAAAGTCTGAAGCAGCTACCATGGACATTCTTAAGTAAACTGATGATGTCCAATGTAAATGCAAGAAATATCAAATGTGCACAAGACCCAATGTATAATTATAGTTTTACTGATGCTAATGATGATTCTGATGCCATAAATCCTCTAGATTTGATCACTGCTCTTTTCCACTGCTCAGATCCGTTCCTTCAGCAGGAAATGGTCTCCAAAATGTCCCTGTGCCAGTTTGCTGTTCCTTTGCTGCTGCCAAACTGTGACACACAGCAGAGCACTCTGATGCTGTGGGCCATGAGAGACCTGGTTAAAAGGTTCAGACCTCACTCTATAGCAGTAGACAGGACATTTGTAGAGGGCAGGATCATAGAAATGGACATCCCCATGGTGTCTTTTGTTAGACTAGGAGAGAGCAGTCTGCCTAAATCTCAAACTCTGAACAAGTTGCTCAGTAATCTTCATCAGCACAACAGCACATTTGTTCACTGTGACATGAAGTGTGGTGATGTGCCCAGGAGAATCTCAGATGGTCTGGTTGAAATCAGCTGGTATCTACCCTGTGGGAACTCAAACATTGATGTGTTCACACAGCCAGTGGCCATAGCCAATCTGAGAGGAGATGGCAGGTTGTTTCAGACCAAGATGTCCTTCCTGTATCAGACCTCAGCTGCAGTTTTCATCTTCAGTGATGAGCTAGAGGGAGACCTCAGCACTCTGAACAACAGAGGGAGCAGAGCTGAGCTGTTCCTGGTCACCAACTCTCAGAGTAAGACCTTCAACAAGGAGACACTCAGGGATACATGCATGAAGCACAAGGTGAAGGAGACCAATGTGATCATCAAGAAAAAGCAGAATGATGCAGAGTTTGTAAAGGCTTTGCGTTTCCATGTGAGTGGTGTCATTGGAAATAATCCAATTAAAATGAAAGTGGAAGACATGGCTGCTGTTGCTCGCGATGGTATTGTGGTTGATGAGGACTGCACTGAGTGTAAAATTGGCAGAGCAAATGCTGAAGGCATCACTGGAAGCATTCAGGATGTTGTGGAATTCAAGAAAAGCCAGTTGCCCTTACATGGTGAAATCTGGAAGCAAATCAGTCAAATACAAAAAGAGAGAGGCAGTATGGGAAATACAGACAAAGACATAAAATGTTTAAAGAGTTTACTCATGACTAAAGAAGAAGCACTCAGAGAGAAAGAGCGAAAGATGGATGTCTCAGAAGTCATGGTGAAATTCACTATTGGAATCTCAGAGTCAGGAACACAGCGTCTCTACTTCCTGAAGTGGCTGAAGATTCAGCTGGACACCCTCTCTAGGCATAACCTGTCCACACTGAGAGAGCAATACAAAGACTGCTGTAGAAACACACCATGGAATAAGACGCTGATTGCACACTTAGATGAGAAAATCTCCAACTGCTCGTTGGGTCCTGAGCACTTCTTCCGTGAGCTGGGCCAGCTTTATGAGTGTGCTTGCTCCCTTCCAGAAAACAACCCAGCCCGACAACAATTCCAGCACCTACCCCGTCTGTGTGCTCAGATGCTGCTGGATGGGTTTCCAGTTGAACTGGTCGATGGAGACGCATCAAACATCCCAATGAAGTGGATTAAAGAGGTCCTGACTCAGCTACATCAGCTGGTGGACACCAATAGTAAGATCCTGGTGTTGACTGTGCTGGGAGTGCAAAGCACTGGGAAGTCCACCCTTCTCAACACCATGTTTGGAGTGCAGTTTGCTGTCAGCAGTGGAAGATGCACCAGAGGAGCCTTCATGCTGCTGATTAAAGTCTCTGAGGAACTCAGATCTGAGCTCAAGTGTGACTTCATCATGGTCATTGACACAGAGGGCTTAAAATCACCTGAGCTGGCAGCATTGGACACAAGCTACGAACACGACAACGAATTAGCAACACTAGTCATAGGGCTCAGTGACATCACCATCATCAATGTTGCCATGGAGAACTCCACAGAGATGCAGGAAATTCTGCAGATTGTGGTCCACGCCTTTCTCAGGATGAAGGAGGTTGGGAAGAAGCCCAGATGTCTGTTTGTGCATCAGAACGTGTCAGCCATGTCTGCTGATGACAGCAACATGAGAGACAGGAAGAAGCTGATGGAACATCTGGATGAGATGACCCGAGCAGCAGCAACAATGGAGAGAAGAGAAGTCAACACAAAGTTCACTGATGTGATGGACTACAATCCTGACAAAGACAGCCACTACATCCCTGGACTTTGGCATGGAACTCCCCCAATGGCCCCAGTGAATGCTGGATACAGTGAAGCTGTCTATGAACTCAAGAAGAGTTTAATTGGCTCCTTACAAACATCTGATAATATCAGGAACAATAATGCAACAGAGTTCCTCGAGTGGACTCAGTGTTTGTGGAATAATGTGAAAGTTGAGAACTTCATCTTTAATTTCAGGAACCGTTTGGTGGCAGACGCATACACAGATTTATGCACTCAGTACAACACTTGGCGGTGGTCTGTCCAATCTGAGATGGACAACTGGCTTATAAACAAGCAAACAATGATATCCAATTTTGGAGTGACTGAAAAGAATGTCCAAATGAATCTTTTACGCACCAGCCTCACAGAGTTTTTACGTGAGGCATCAGAGAAACTGCATGAAGAAGAGCAGAAAATCCTGTCCAACCTTGAGGAATACTTTCAGCAAAAGGACGGCAAAGTCATTTTAGTACAGAAATACAGACAGGACTTCCGAACAAGTGCCAACTCTCTCAGACAACAGATAGAAAATTCAATAAAACACTCTTTGGAGAAGGCTGTTGAAATCAGAGAGGGAATGGAAAAGGTGAAGAAAATCAAGGACAAGCAAATTGATACAATTGAGAAAAAGGTCAATGAGCTGCTGAAAGAATGTAGAGAGAGAAAATCTGATTTATCTGAGGATGGACTCACCAGAGAATTCGAGAAATTGTGGAGAGGAATGATGTCTGAGCTATCTGTAGTCACACTGCCAGCGATAGATGTTTATCAGGATGTGCAGCATCTGCTCAGGGCAAATTTAAGGTCAAAAGGTGGACGTGTCTCAGAAATGGTCAACACAGTTGATCTGAGATCTAGTGGACAGGGGCAATTCATCGTTAAAACTGACCGGTTTTCATATGGAAAGATATTTTCTGGTGCCATATCAAATTTCAGGAAGAATCAATTAATTGCTGAAATCCAAGAGATCTGTGACGATATCATCGTACACTGTGACAGTCTTATTTTAGATCACATTAGCGCCATGAAGAGAAACAATACAGATTACAATGAGGCGTACATCAGAGGCCTCCTCAAGGCTGTTGATGACCAGCTGAAAGATCACCAGATTAGTCATGAATGTGAAGCTTATCTTAAGGTTCATGTCTGTGGTCGTGCAGCTATGCTCTTCCAGAAAACACACGAGGAATTCAATGTCCACAACGACCCACAGAATTGTCCCATATTTCGGGAGAAATTCAGAGAATCGTTCAGTGAAAAAGATCAGTGCTGGAAGAGAGCTAAACAATTCACGGAGACCTGTGTGAAGCCAGCAGTTGAGGGCTACGTGTCTAAACATCTTGGGCAGGCAATCGCAGATCACATGAAGATGGGACATGGGGGGGTGACCTACAGCACACGGCCTCATTTCCTTTATGACCTTTTAAAGCAGCTGCTCCATGAGGACTCGTTTCAGAAGTACAAGGAGTACACAAGATCATATAGAACATTTGTGAAAGACTGGATAAAGGAACAAATCATTAAGAAAATGTCATCAGGTGAACAAATCCAACAATTAGAGACAAAACTCCTTAATGAGATTGTAAAGAAAATAACTACCACTATCACCAGCATCTCCAAGGACATGGACATAGAGGAGTTCATACCACAGTTCTGCTCTGGCCTTCAGGATCAGCTGGACTTCCCAAAGGATGCCTTACGCATGTTTTTGATTCTCAACAAGGCCAAGACAGACCAGTTTGCCAACAACCTCATGGAGTCAATCAAGGAAATGGAATCACATTTAGCTCAGGGGTATGCCAAACAAACAGACATCACTAAAATAATTACACACCTGCCCTCCACACCCCATGAGCTGCTTTTCACCAGACTGTGTGGATGTGGGGAACAGTGTCCCTTCTGTGGGACACCCTGTGAAGCAGGAGGTCTGGACCACAAAACACACTTCTCCAGCATGCACCGACCTGAAGCTTTTGCATGCTGTAGATGGGACGACTCAGAGAAGCTGGTAACAGTCATTTGCACAACTTCAGTAATCAGTGATTGTAGGTTTAAAGATTCAAAAACAAGTGGTAAATGGCATCCCTATAAGGAGTACAGAGACATCTACCCTGACTGGGATATCAAAGGAGAGTCTGAGGCCTCAGACTACTGGAGATACGTGCTGAAGAAGTACAACAAGGAGTTTGCAAAAGCTTACGATGCAGAACCTGCAGATATCCCACATGACTGGACAACACTGACAGCAGACGATGCACTGAGAAGCCTGAGAGAGTCATTTAACATGGAGTAATGCAAACTTTATGGGGGAGTCACAGCCATATATGGTGTTCGTAGACGTGACATGTGAATCAAGCCAGAAGGGAACCATCACACATGGCATCAGTGATGGGGGAACATGGAGAATGTGCTCAAGATTAATCAAGTCAGATGTTGGGGATATTATTCAATATGATCGTTAAATCAAACATCAAATCATCAAATCAAATCAAACTTTATTTGTACGGCGCATTTCATACACAGAGGTAACACAATGCGCCTCACAGTAGGAAAGAAGGGGGGGGGGGGCGATTTACAAACACTTGTAAAAAACACAGATTTTCTAGAGATAAATAATAATAAAATAAAATAAACGTACTAACCGCACTACTAACTGGCACCGTAAAGAACTACTCATCGACAAACTAAGAGACAGCTGCTGGGGGGGGGGTTAGAAACACTTGTAAAGATGTAAACAAGATGATGTAAACAAGATATAAACATGTCTAAATTAGTTATAAAACACACACTCACACACCTTCAGTAATCAGGGTTAGTAGTTCAGTACCTGATTATTTTCTCTTCTGTTCAAGTGGTTTCATCAGGTGATGGCGCAGCTGTGTCCAGACGCCGTCAGGGTCTCTATGTTTAGACTGTGCCTTTTACCTATTTTTCTTTTATATTTAATCTGTCTCACTGATGAAACTTTTAGTCTGATCACATATGATCACCAAACGCTTTTAGAGATTAGGGATCAGTTCGGCCTATTTTATGTTAGCACGTCTTTTGACAGCAAGTCAGCATTTCCAGCTGAGATTCTCCGACAAACTGACCGTTATAACAGGAGTAGCGATAAGCCCAGGAAACAGTCCAAACACCGAGGGAGAAGAAGGGGTTATCCGGAACAGACTGAGGAGGAAGGCAAACCATCCACCTTTGCCCAGTATTCTGCTAGCTAATGTCCAGTCTTTAGAGAATAAGATGGATGATATTAGAGCAAGGATTGCCTTCCAGCGTGACGTCAGGGACTGTAGCATTTTTATGTTTTACCGAATCCTGGCTGTCCCCATCTATCCCAGATCACTCTGTCACACCCGCCAAGCATTTCTCCATCGCTCGCATGGATAGAACGGAAGAGTCCGGAAAGTCCAAGGGTGGAGGAGTTTGTTTCATGACAAACAACAAGTGGTGTGATCTGAGGAACATTACCGTTCTCTCCCGAGCCTGCACTCCCTATCAGGAACATCTGTCCATTATGTGTCGTCCTCACTACCTACTCCGTGAGTTCACAGCAATCATCACCACCGCTGTATATATCCCCCCACAAGCCAACACAGATATCCGAGCTGCAGGAGGTGATAAATAAACAACAGCATCGTCATCCGGCAGCTGCTATCATCGTTCTCTGTGATTTTAACAAAGCCAAACTTTCCCGGGGCCTACTAGAATTTAAACAGCATATCCACTTCCCGATGCGAGGAGACAACACCTTGGATCACTGCTACACTCCGTTCAAGGACAGCTACAAAGCTATCCCCCTGCCTGCATTCGGAAAATCCGATCACTTTGCCACTTTGCCATTTCCACTTCCTAAATATAAGCAAAAGATCCTGAAAGAAGCTCCGGTGACGAAAGAGGTAAAACGTTGGACTGACCAATCAGAAGGCTTGCTGCAAGACACGCTTGACAACGCTGACTGGGAGATGTTCCGGGAGTTCTCCGATGATGTAAGTGAGTTTGCGGAAGTGGTCGGGAGCTACATCCACCTACTGATAAATGATATTATTCCATCAGTCAAAATAAAAGTTTTCCCAAATCAGAAGCCATGGGTAGATGGGACTGTCAGGGCAGCACTATCAGCGCGTACTGCCGCCTATAATGCTGGGATTTCTACGGGGGACATGATGGACTACAAAGTGGCTGCTCATGGCCTGAGGAAGACCGTTAAAGCTGCAAAGTACCGATATAAGGACAGAGTGGAAGCCGACTTCAACGCAGGTGACCCCGCTAGTGTGTGGAAGGGCCTGCGGATAATGACAGACTTTAAGAACAAGCCCGACTCGGTGTGAGATGAAGAGCAAAAACCATAACTCAATGGCAGTCATGGCCGACATGATTGCCAATAACACCGAACTCCCCTTCATAGTCAGTGAGAGTGATGTGAGGAGGGTGTTCAAAGGGGTAAATGGGAAAAAGGCTCCCTGAGAGGGTCCTTAAATCCTGTGCTGACCAACTAGCTCCAGTGTGCACCAAGATCTTTAATACATCCCTGGCCCAAGCTGTCGTCCCATCTTGCTTTAAAAAGTCAATTATTGTACCGGTGCCAAAGAAAAGTATACCATCATGTTTGAACGATTACCATCCAGTGGCCCTGACATCTGCAGTGATGAAGTGTTTTGAAAGGCTGGTGAAAAATTACATCTGCACCTCCCTGCCCAACTTGTTCGACCCCCTCCAGTTTGCATACAAAGCAAACAGAAGCAGAGACGATGCCATCTCCAACCTTCTACACACCACTCTTACTCACCTGGATGGTGGGGGGGGGCGAACTATGTGAGGATGCTGTTCATTGATTACAGTTCAGCTTTCAATACCATAGTCCCCCTCCATCTGATTGTCAAGATGAGGTCGCTGGGGATCACCACCCAAATGTGCAACTGGGTGCTCAGCTTTCTCACTGACCGCCCCCAGGTGGTGAGAGTAGAGGGTGGTGTAACCTCTGGACCGCTGACCCTCAACATAGGTTCCCCCCAGGGGTGTGTTCTGAGCCCGCTGCTGTATAACATCTACACCTATGACTGCACAGCCTCCGGAAGCTCAACCTCCATCATCAAATTTGCCGACGACACCGTGGTGCTGGGTTTAATCTCTGAAAACAACGAGCAGCCCTACCAGAACCAAGTGGCAGACCTGGCACTGTGGTGTCAGTCCAACAATCTGGCCCTAAATATAAAGACAAAGGAAATGGTGGTGGACTTCCGGCGGAAGCAGGACAGCGGGTACACCCCCCTCACCATCAGCAGGAAGCCTGTAGAGAGGGTCCCTAGTTTTAAGTACCTGGGGGTGCACCTCACTGAAGACCTAACCTGGACCCTCCACACACAACACGTGGCAGTCATCTAGGCAGCGGCTGTACTTCCTCCGTAGGCTTAGGAAGTTAAAGGTCTCCCCTCCCATCCTGAGGGCCTTCTACTCCTCAGTTGTGGAGAGCGTCCTCACAGGATGCATCTCCGTCTGGTACGGAAGCTGTACCGCCCAAGACCAGGCCAACCTTCAGAGCGTGGTGCGCTCAGCCAAGCGGATGACTCACACCCCAATGCCAGCCTCTTCACCCTGTTGCCGTGGGAGTGTGCCTATGTTCCAACAGCCCAATGTTCCCACAGCCCTATATTCCCACAGCCCTATATTCCCACAGCCCTATGTTCCCACATTTCTAAGAGCTTTTTCAAAATTAGGTCTTATGTTCCCACATTTCTAATATTCATTACAAAATTAGGCCCCATGTTCCTGCAGTTCCCACATTTCTAACCCTAACCCATTCAAACAATCTAAATAAGTTTCACTATTTACGCAGTTTTTTGTGCAAGGAAAAAAATCTAGAAATGTGGGAACATAGGGCTGTGGGAACATAGGGCTGACCACGTTGCCGTCGGGTAGACTCCTACGCAGTCTTAATTCAAGAACTGAGAGACTTAGGAGGAGTTTTTACCCACAGGCAGTGAGACACTTTATCTCAAATTTTTAAATTCAGCACTATTTCCTTATTTTTTTATTTAATTTAATTTAATTTAATTTAATTTAATTTTATTTTATTTTATTTAATTTTATTTTATTTTTGCACAGTGTGGAGCGTAGACCCTCTTACATTTCACTACATTTGTTGTATGTGACAAATAAAACACTTGAACTTGAATCATGAAGTGAATAAATTACCTTTTAGGCATTTTCACTTTTGTATATACAGGTTAGAATTGATCTTAAGTTTGTTTTGAGGTCACTAGTTATTAGTTTGATTTATTATTGTTACGTTATTGTTATATATCAAGTTTCCAAATGGGTGAATTTGGATCTTTGTTTAGGTTGAGTGACCACCTTTCATTATGAAATGAATACAGTTCTAATATAACCACAGCAATAGCCTTCAATCAACCCAGTTTAATTCATACTGTGTAATTGACACCAAGTATGAATATTACCTTCATAGATACTAATGTGTTTCTTTATTCATTGTGTTTGGGGATTACTATGGGATGGCAGTTTAACCATATGGTGTTAGGATAGCAGTTTAAGCGTGTGTTTCTAGCTAGCGGGATGAGAGGTTATTCATACAGAACTCTTTGCTCTTTAAACTCTCCATCTTTCTATTCCACTCCAGTCATATTACAAAGCTGATTCATCTGCAGTGGTATGTGATTTAATGACCCAGTTTACAAGCGTGTTCACTGACATGTATTCAATAAATGGCACCACAATCATGTGTGATGACTATAATTATTTTTCTTTGCTTTGTTTTGAATAGACAACATATGTACTGTATGTGTTTCTCTCTTACACAAATAAGAGCTGGCTGTTGAATGTACATGGCTAATGTAACATTTATCAGATTTCAGGACAAGGACTACAACTACAAGGACTGGAATAGTGTGTAACAGATTTGTAGTCGAGGATGCAATGGTTAGCGTGAGCATGGGTTTGTGTGTGTGTATGTAACGGGACTGAGCGGTGTCACCGTGTGCTGGTGGGTCTGGCCAAAACTCAGAGGCAGAGTAGTTTAATATTGAAATAAAGAAAATATTGAAATAAAGCAGGAAAAAAAAATATCGACATTACCAATAAAGCTTAACCCCAGTGAAGACAAAGAATATCACAGGTTCCACAAATGTTGAAAACTCATCCACAGTACGCATCTGCTTAGCCTCACACACAAGAGGACAAAAATCAGCAGCTCTCACCTCTCTCTATCAGAGTAAAACCAAGACTGCCTACATTTGACAAAGACAAAGATACATATACACCAGGGACCAACACCATTTACAAACAGGGGGTACACTTAACAAATCAATCAACATACAAATGACAGGAAAGACTCTGATAGGAAAATGTGACATAATGCTGGGTATAATCAGCTTGTTCCCAAGTACAAACATTGCGATCAGGTATCTCTGCGGCAAAATAAGAATTCAAAACGGATGTCACTTGACCAGGGCGATCTCCGTCATCCCCCCTGCCACAATCTGAGTAAACCTACCCAATCGCGGCAGGAACCAAATAAAAATTCCCCGCCTCCCGGCGGCACCCTTTTACCGTAGGACCGCTGTATGCAGACATGGACAATCACAACAGCACGCTGCCGGTAACTCCTTATGCTGTCTTATTTATCTTGTTGTTTGTCTACACAATAAATGTCTTTACCACATAACAAAAGTCTCCAGTATGTATGGATGGATGGATGGATGGATGAATTTATTGTCATTGCACAGAGTACAACGAAATGCAAAGAGAGGATGAAAGATTACAGCATAACATGAGGGGAGAGAGGAGAGAAAAAAGACAACCCCCAGACTATGCTCCTAGAGGAGTACAGTGTGGGAGCATAAAAAAACACCTCAGCACATAAGCACATACATTTTAAACATGACTTGCAATGGGGAGGGGGTGGGGGGGGATGGTGGTAAGCCAAAGAAGATTGGGTGATCTAAGCCCAGCCAGTGGGGGGAAGAAGGTAAGCCAGCACAGACAAGCAGCCAGCTGGCCCAGCAGCCCGTTGAGGCGCCAGTCACAGACCCTGTCCTGTCATACTGGGGGGTACGAAGCAGACGAGGCGAAGGCGTGGGATGGGGGGTGGGGGGAGTGGATGCATATCTGTGTGTAGTAGCAGGGGCGGACTGGCCATCGGGGATACCGGGGGAATCCCCGGTGGGCCGACGAGGTTGGGATGGTCCAAAATACCGGCCCACTTTCATCACCAACCGGCCCTCCCGCTTACATCGCCAGCACCTTCAACGATTATCCATACTACTCAGAACACGTATCATTTCCTCTATTAACTATGACAACTGAAATCACTGACTGATTTTTATACTCCTCCTTGCGATCTGTATTCACACTCATGGTGCCTATTTTTCGAAAATATTCTGAAGTGTCTTCTGAAATGTGTTCTTACGGACTTCAGAAATTCAACGTAAGAAACGATCTCCACCTTATTAATGAACACCTGAAAATGGGTTCTTACACAGCCGAAGTGTTCTCAGCTGTGCGGATTGAGGATGAGGATTCTTAAATTAAACGCACCTGGATTTGCACACGCAACCGTAGTGACGTGTGCCGTCAGCCCTTCTAACACGGAGCGGCCCGTGGGGCATCTGGTAGTCTGGTAGTTAAACTCTGGGCCATTTACGACTGTTATTTCGCGTGACAGTGACAGTGATACAAGGTAAGTTGTGGCGTTGACTTGGCCAATGTTAGCTTGCTTTTCACAGATGAGGTAACGTTCACTACCAACTAGCCTAGCTAACGTTAGGTAGATAAATGTCCAAAATTGAGACCGTTATGATCTGGTAAAATAAGCAAGCTGGCGCTGTTGTCATCATCGAGATGATCTACTTTAACATGTTAGCCGTAGTCGCTTGTTTACAATCGATGAGCAAGCTATCCATGGTGGTAGTTGTAAAGAAGGCAATCTTATCATTTCTAATAACTTATGTAAAATAAGTTAACCAGCTAGCTTGTTATGCTAAAATCACCGTGTTACACACAACACTAACATTATAAACAATGTTAATATGTTATCTAGATTAGATAGTGAGGTCATAATAACACATGAGTATACTGATTGTTTTTTATTATCATGTGACTATAATGCACCCGGGCCAGCAGAGTTAGTTTAGGTTCTGTTACTTAACTTATTGTTTTGTTATGCACCTTCTACACCCCTACACACACACACACACACACACACAATCACACACCCAGCATGCAACTCTACTGATACCACCGTATGTTCTATTCTGTTCATTTCTACAATATAGTTCATACTAATTCTACCCTCTGATTCCAGTTTCTTTATTGTGTGGATATTCATTCCTTAATGTTCTGTAGTTATACGTATAACCATCTGATACTAGCCCAGAGTTAAGCTTATTCATCTAGCAAACTACCTACCTTGGAGTGTTACAATAGCCAGTATCATTTTATTCCATGTGTCCACCCAGGCAAATTGGTGGATCCAAATGTTATAAAAAAAAAAAACATATATGATGTAATTTCTTTGTAATCATCCAAAATAATGTTAAGTGTATGGGTATTTTACCAAGTAGGCCACTGACTGGTCGATACGTGCGATGCATTGAATGGGCAACGCGCCGTGTATTGAGTGGGCAGCGCGCCGTGTACTGAGTGGGCCGCGCGCTGTGTATTGAGTGGGCCGGTCTGACAGTAACTCCCGGGCCACTTTTTTCCCCCAGTCCGCCCCTGGTAGTATGTACGTGTATATGTATGCAAAGTTCATGTATGTATGTAAAGTTCATGCAAAGTTCATGTATGAGTAGGCCTGGGTTGTTCCCTCCCCCAGGCCACAATCAGACAGATTCTCAGTTCGCAAGATTGTCGTTGCCATGGAGACAGCCTTGAAAGGGTCCTGGACAGAGACAACAATCCACAGGTGTCTGTGGAAAGGGGGAAGGGAATGAGAGAGAGTCTCACTGCAGCAATCTTCAGGGGAGTTGTTTTTCCAGCAACGGCCAAGGCCCGTTCCGGTTGAGGGAGCCGAAAGCAGATAAGATTGGGATTGTTTGGTCTATAGCTGCAAGTAGCTGCATTCAATTTGCGCCTCTACTCTTGAGACCTTTTTTTATCCCATTTTAGTAACAGTCAGGTCTTCAATTCGATCCAATTTCCTTTGCATAGCCGTGAGCATCTCCTTGTTGTTATCAATCTGGCGGTTTGAAGCCACAGTCTGAGTGCCCACAACTCTACCCAGCGCATCAATCATTTCGGGCAGCCTTAGGGGGCTTGTGACGGCTGTCGCCGTTTCCTTAATTTTCCGATAAATCAGGGTAGCGCCTAATCCAAACAGCAGAAATCCTGTAATCATAGTTCCGAATAGGTAGATGTCTTCAACGTCCTCCACGGAAAGGGCTGCTAGGCACACGACACGCCACTGCTCCCACGCGTCCATCATGTAGCCAGCTGTACGTCCCGGGAGGACAGACAGGTTCCCCCGAACCCGAGCTTCTCGTTGAGAAGATGGTGTCAATTGCATTGAGAGACCAAGTGATCAAATCCATGTTTTTTTAGTTCGAAGAGCGATGCGGAGAGAGTCTCTCAAGTATAGCACAAGACAAGACAAGACAATAGAAGCCAAACAGGGAACGTTGCAATGCGTATGTATACGTCCGTTGCAATGCGTTTGGCATTTGAATGTCCGTGTACAGTGTGTTTGTGTATTGTTAGTGGTTCGCTATGGCTTATTTGTGCCAGAATGGCACCGTTCCTGTGCGGTCTCATCCAGACCGTCACAGTGTAGATCTCTATATGAGTTGGATGGTGTTGTGTGTTTTGTGTGTTTGTGTGCTTTGTGATGCAATGGTTAGTGTGTTACGTTTTCTACAGGATTCTCACTGCGCCATGAAGTGCTACATTTAAAGCAAACATGCAGTCCCAAATCAGTCTACAAATTAATTGTAAATACATGAGTGGGTGACATTTTTCTCTTGTAGTAATATCAATAAGGTTGGGCTTGCATGTTGTACTGTTAAGCATTGCTCTTGTGGATCACACAGCGCGTGTTGCGGCTCCTGCCAGCCAGTTGGACACTGTTGTGTATCCTGCCACCCTTGCTATCCTTGTTTAACTAAAATTTGAATACACCATGAATTCATCTGCCATGTTTCTGATTCTCTCCCCTCAGTTTTGATAGAGAAATGTGAAACTCTGACTTTAATCAAGTATGCATGTGTGTTAATCATATGCCTTTGTGAGCTGAAACATGACGTTTCTGTCTGTTCTTAAATGCTGACGTTTCTAAATCTGTATGTGCTTAAAAGTGTACCTTCTGTGTGTTTGTAAAGGCCACCATGACGTTCTGGTCAACGTTCTCTGAACTTTCTAATCGTTCAATTTCGAGCGTTCTAGGGCGATGTGGACACATCTGGCGTGTTACTAACGGAATAATTGCGTAGGACTGACACATGACTAGCGTGGGACTGACGCATGAGGAGTGTGTAACACCGACCAAGTGACGTGTCACTGGTCCGCGACAAACGTGTGCTGACGTGTCACTCCAGCGCGACAAACGATAAGTCAACCTTAGAAGAGCGTGTTAAGAGTGTAATTTACGTGTGAATAATGACAGAAAAGCGTTTTGCTGGCGTGTGGGTTTTATGGTCAAACGGGTATAAAACACTGGAAAATCATAGTGGATTCAGTTGATCTGAACAGTGAACATCATGCCGCCAAGACCACGAAAAGGTGTGAGGGGGGCTTCTGCTACTAGCGCTGCTGCAAGTAAGAAGATGATAAATGCTGCTGAAAGTAAGAAGAATACAAAGCCTCTATCACTAGCAATGTCTTCGGACGAATATTTACTGTAATTATTACTGTGATTTACGAAATAACGGGCGTTATTCCTGGGGTTTTATGTTATTAAAATAAATGATTTAAATTTGACACTGAATTTGTGTTTCTCAATGTTTATTATTAGAAAACATCAACACATCCACACACATTGTCCATGTCACAAGAGTCTTCATATCATATCCATCTGCCATGGAACAGCACCAGCTATAACAGTGCTCAGCTATGTTCAAGTTCAGTAGGCTACATCTACTTCATGCTGGCTCAAGCAAGCATATACACTCCACTCCGCTTTTCGCTAGATTATGCAATGACCTTGCATGACATGATAGCATTGAATATGTATATGTATAGTGCACAGAATAACATTTGCAATGATGTAAGTTGTGTTTGTTGATCACGTATGGTTAATAACATATTAATTGTAGAAGGGACATGATAATTTCCCTTGGTGAAAAAACTTTCGCCGATATCTTCCTACGAGAGATGGGTTAGGTGCTCAAATTTCCCTGGATCAAAGAGGACGTTAGTAGGCATGTCCAAACTAAAAATCACGTCACAGGATTGCTGCGCACATAAGTTATTTCGGGTGCATCAACTGTACTCAGTCTACCCTACCCAACGACTGACTATGATAGCCTGCAAGCGTGCAAAGTTAATAAAACGTTCCACAAAAGTTCTCCAGCGTTTAAATGAAACGTTGAAGAACGCTGATCTCCATGAGAACTTTTATGCATGTTAAAAACTTTTTTTTTGGACCAGCGTTCTCCTCCGATCACCGACGATTACAGCGTTCACCAGCTTTCACACAAAGCTCTTCTGGCGCAATTCCAGCGATCATGGACGATTACCAACGTTTCCTCTAACATCATAGAACGTTGACCAGAACGTCATGGTGTGACGGGGCCTTGAGCAAGGGCTGATAAGAAGAACTAGTAGGCCTTCTTTTCTGCCTTGCTGATGCATTACGTTGCAAAAAGCACAGCAAGATGACCTCAGACGTCAGAGACCCACCACCCAAAGTATGGAAAAATCATCCCACTGTAATCATCAGTAAATGCAATTGCATATCTGTATCCATCTTTATCTGTCGGTTCTATAGAACCGCATAGGTCTGTGTGTACTAGCACTAATACGGTTGTAGCTTTAGCATCTGCCTGTCTGTTTCTGCTTTGTGTAAACTTGCCCTGTGTGCATATTTCACAGTTTTGGTTGGACTTGTCATATTTCCCCTTTATAGACATCCCTTCAACCACCTTTTCCAATTTTGCAACATCATCAAAATTGCAATGACCAAGTATCCTATGCCATGTTTGAATGTCATGACAACCATACACTTCATCAGCATTTTCATCCTCTACAGTGCTAAGGTAATACAGCCTACCATACACCTCCATTTTGAACTTGGTACCATCCTTGTGGACCAGCCAGTCATTACCGTCCTTGAAGCGGACCTCAGCTCCGTTGGCTATCGCTGCTTTGACTGAAAAGATGTTTTGTGGAAACGATGGGATGTAGAGTGCTTGCTTGAGCCTCGTTTTCACCTGTTGTCCCTCGCTGTCCAGCAAGTAGATATCGGCGTCTCCTCTCATCTTCGCCATCACGCTCACCTTGGATCCGTCAGCAAGCTCGATCATGTGGTCCTCGGGTCTGAAGCTCTTGTCAACTGTTTTGAACTTTGTGGCGTCGTTGATCATGTGTGTTGTGGCGCCGCAGTCGACCATGAGACCCTTCTTGTTTCCTCGTTTGTGTAGGACAGTCACTCATCCTGAAACAGAAAGATGTAGGCTCTGCCTCTGTCTCTCCATCAGCTTTCTTCACATGGTCACGGCCTTGTCCTCTGCTGCGTCCCCTTCCTCGCTGTGGTGTGTCCTCATTTTCTTTCCTCTTCCTCGTGACCTCGTTGCCCCGCTAGTCTTCAACACATTGTCTTCTTCAACATTCACGTCATTCTTCCCATATTTTTCGCAATTTTGTTTTAAACTCGCCGAACGTTACAGTGTCACTTGTCTGAGTGATGTACACGACGAATGGCTTGTATGAATCAGGTAGTCCTTTTACTACCATAGCCATCTGAAGCCCATCACTAATATGCTCGTCTGCTCTTCTCAATTACGTGAATATAGTCTCTGCTCGAATAATATAGTCAGTGACCGTTTCATTGCTAGCCTTATGGAGCGAGGAAAGTTCACAATACAAACTCACAACACGGGGTTTGTCCTTTCCCGCATAGTGCTCACGAAGAATATTCAGTGCTTTTCTTCCATCACGTTTCGCGTCCCTCATTACCAGTGACAAACTCTTGTTGTCAAGACATTGCACTAGCTCTGCATATGCCTCACCGTTCTTTGCTTCATCCTCCACGAGAGCTTCTTCGTCATCCTCATCTATCTCCGCGTCTTTCAAGATAACTTCTCTGAGGCGACGTAACTCCATGTGAGCGAGGAACCTCGTTTCCCAGAGCTCGTAACTTTTCTCATCACCGTCGAATAAAAGTCTGAACCATCTTTGGCCTGAATGACTGGGCCCAACCTGTAGCGTTAGGCATTTCTGCAGCAGTCTATCGTTTTCACTGTCTCCAATGTGGTTAGCTAGTACCTACTAGTAGTTAATATTCACGGGAGAAAAGAGTACAGACTACCATCTTCTCTTTGGTCTGAGAACTCACACTGACCGTTTATTCTGCGCAAGCTCAATTATATCCCAGTGCACGCAGGCACACATGTTCTAATATGACATCATTGCATAGGCTATTTAACATGGCTTTGCTATATTATCAAATATGCTCAACAACACCCGATGACCCAGAGAAAGCATTAAAAGATTTCATGTTCGAATCCCTAAAACTCCCCGAAACGACAGTCAAAGAAATCACATTCCATCGTCCATCCAAAGACCCCAAAAAGCCTCCACCAATAATCGCAGTTTGAACATTCTAAGCACAAAGAACTCCTCAAAAGCAGAGGAAAACAGTTTAAAGGAACCAAGTTTTGGAATGAACGATCAATTCCAAAAAGAAATCCAAGACCGACGCAGAATCCTCGTTCCAATAATGAAACAATTCCGTGAGAAAGGACAGCGAGCTACGTTATCGGTAGACAGATTATACGTGGATGGAACGCTCTACCTTGACCGTAACGTCACCGCCTGGCTGTAGCTCAGATGCCATTCCCCACGCCAAACACCAATAACCCCGAACTTTGACTGCAAATCCGCTCTGCTAGCCGTATCTGGCTACCTTGTCATTTTCTATCCCAATAATATATCTCCAATCTCTGTATACCCTGCTGTCGTATCCTAGCTTATGTTATATCTGCTCCTACTGCCTCATTACCTTCCCCTGTATCTCTCTCTGTATCTCTCTACGTCTTTACCTCTATCTTTCTCTCTTCATCTTTCCGTCTCATCTATCATTCTCTGTCTTACATATCCTCTTTATCTCTCATCCTCTCTAACATCACGATCTTTCCTTCTATCTTTCTGTATGCCTATGTGCAGAGATGGGCAGTATTTCAAATACGTATTTCGTAACAAAATACTTTAGAGTGGAGTCATTTTGTATTTAAAATACTAAAAATACTTGATCCAGTGTTTAGGCAGAAGGAGATTTTTGTTCTGTCTGATTCTACCACTAGACTGTCTAATCTGCCTCTGAATGTCATTGTCGAATCAGGCAACAGTCAGGCAAAAGTGGTGCTTCAAATGGCCCCGCCCGTTTTTCACAAAACAGGGCTGTGTTCGAAAACTTAGATAGCTGTCTTGATCCTTGTCAATTGATCTTCATTAGTACATTTACATTTACATTTGTCATTTAGCAGACGCTTTAGTCCAAAGCGACGTACAAGGGAGAGAACAGTCAAGCTACGAGCAATAGAAACCTGGTGTAACTGTAAGGTAGTGTATGTGCCACGCCGCTAGGCAGCGCTGCAGCCGTGTTCTGTAAATTATAACTTGTTTGCTGTGATGTTGTTTGTACCTCGGGGTGACCCGTAAGTTTCATGAGTTCTGATGCCAGAGATGCCATGAGTGAGTTTGAGTGTGTGTGCTTGATGAAGGAGATAGCAGCTGTGCTAAAGAAATAAATCTCGCCACGATTACGAAACCTCCTCCTCGTCTCCCGTGTCGAATCCTTTGGACGCCCAACCACCCGCCAACCGAAACCAACATATAACACAACGCAGAGTAGCAGCGGGCCGTTGGATAAGTGGAGAGAGAGGGTTACATAACAATAAATACTACTTCACATAAGAAATAGAAAAACGAAATAGAAAAGAAAAAGAAGTGCAGGAATGTAACTGCTGTAAGTGCAAGTTAAGCACTAGTCGAAGTGCCAGTTAGGAAGGGAGGTGCTCTCTGAAGAGTTGGGTCTTCAAAAGCTTCTTGAAGGTAGAGAGGGACGCCCCTGCTCTGGTAGTGCTAGGCAGTTCGTTCCACCAACGTGGAACTACAAATGAGAATAGTCTGGATTGCCATACTTTCACAGACGGCAGAGCCAAACGACGCTCACTAGACGAGCGCAGCATCCTGGCAGGGTTTTTCCTGGGTCAAAATGGGTCTTCGGTGCTCAAAAAAAAAAATTGCGATCACGATCTTTCCTTCTATCTTTCTGTATGCCTATGTGCAGAGATGGGCAGTATTTCAAATACGTATTTCGTAACAAAATACTTTAGAGTGGAGTCATTTTGTATTTAAAATACTAAAAATACTTGATCCAGTGTTTAGGCAGAAGGAGATTTTTGTTCTGTCTGATTCTACCACTAGACTGTCTAATCTGCCTCTGAATGTCATTGTCGAATCAGGCAACAGTCAGGCAAAAGTGGTGCTTCAAATGGCTTCACAGTCTGTTTTACCATGTCACCTTATTAGCTTACATGTTACCATTTCATAAATAATGGAGGATATGCTTCAGGAAATCATTTTGCTTACACTTTAGATTAAAATAGATAGGCTAATAGATTGACAGTAGTCCAAGCCCCATGGTGCTATCATATATGGTTCAAAGATTATCAAGGTTTACCTCTACATATGCAAACTACTGAAATGTATATCAATAAAATCTAGAACTAACCAGTGGTCAGAAATGTAACACACAAATTATGAAATTCAAGTTTATCTATTATTACTATTCATTTTTATTATACAAACCTACATATCATTCTTTTTGTTTTTATTATTAAAACTGTCCACAAATATGTTTAATAGTGTGTTTAACTTCTATTGGCCCACCAATGGAGGCTGCGTTGGAAATCAAACTTTTGTCAGCATTTTGAGTGGACATTTAATTTGCATTTGTACAGGTGTATTCGTGCACGTCGGGCTGGCCCTCGCAGCGGAACGACAGTTTACAACCGCACCGGTTTATTTATCAATGATAATATTAATATTATTATATTCGAGATGCAACACAAATCTATCCGCTCTCCTCCGAACGAGCTGAGCTTTCATTGATAAACCAATGCGGTTGTCTGCCTCTCCCGAGGCCCCGCGGTCTACTGGTACTCGTTCAAACGGGTAGACAAATCAAATAATAGCCTACACCTGTGTATGTCCTCAACATAGCAGATATTTTAATACATTGAAAGCCATGAATACTGAAAATAGAATGTTATGCTCAAAATCAGCGCCGACTGATGAAGTCAGGATGCATACGCAAGTTGACTGATTGGCAGCTGGCTGCTCTGTCCATTCGCGCACCTCACAGTTGCGTATTGTTCAGACAAGACACGCTTATCAACTCGATTACTATTGATCAAAACATAACGAGGTTTCGGCTGTAGCCTATACTTGAAACATACTATTGAGACCATATTCGCTTACATGCATTGCACGCGTGATGAATTGCCAATCATTGAACAGAGGCTGCTCCTAGCTTGCCAGTTTAGAGAAGACGTTGGTTTGAATTTGAGCAAGCAGCTAGCTAGCAGTTGCTGACATTATCTAGCTAGCTAGCAGTTGCCTACAATATCTTAAAAAAATACTGTAGGCTTAGTGTTTTATTTAAGCAGTGTGTTTGTGTACCTATATATCCTATGTGTGATGGTTAGAATATTAATGCCATATACAATAACTCACTTATGAGAGCTATCCAAAGACTGGTGGCTGCCTTAATGTACTGTATTTAGCAGTCAACCTCCCTTACTCTGTACGTTTAGATGCTTTACAGGTAGCTGTAAGCCATTAGATGCATGAGAAATAATTCATATCTATAAATAACAGCTCACCTTTATCTTTTTAACCAGATTTGTAAACAGGTCGCGATCAATATTTTGCAGTAGCTACAATAGGCTACCTTGGTTAAATATCGAATTACGGTAGATGCATGCTAGCATTGCGTTAAATAATTAAGACAGCTAACATTAATTAGTGGTGTTAACATAAAGTCAGTTATTGTATATGGCATTAATATTATTCTAAAACACCTTCACTAGTTGTTTTAACCAGATTTGTAAGCAGGTTGAAAACAACATTTTTGAAGTAAAGTCCCTTGGTTTAAAACAGCTAAAAGCTAGCTACATTAAGTTGCTTGCTCAAATCTCAAATCCAAACCAACGTCTTCTCTAAACTGGCAAGCTTGGAGCAGCCTCTGTTCAATGATTGGCTCAGGGGGTGGGAGGTGGGATGCGCCCTTGAAGTCGACGGTGAGGGCTCAAAACATTATTAAGCTGAATTGCGCCATGAATGACAGCTTTTTTTTATTTTTATTTTTTATCGCGGACTTTTTTTTTTGCCTTAGGCGCTCGGGAAAACGGCTTAGGCGCGCGCCCAAATTTTCTCTATGCAGGAAAAACCCTGCCTGGGTGTAACATTTGCCCTTACAAGAGCATTTAGGTAGGTGGGAGCAGAACCAGCAACCACTCTGTAGGCAAGCATAAGTGACTTGAACTTAATGCGAGCAGCTACATGCAGCCAGTGGAGCTCAAAGAGCAGGGTGACGTGTGCCCTCTTCGGTTGGTTGAACACCAGACGCGCTGCCACGTTCTGAATCATCTGACCGCTCAATAATACTACCCAAAACAAAATGGGAAAGTGACCTGGCATTATCTCCCGACCCCAATTTCTTGACACAAATCTGCAGGAACATCTTTTGCAATGACTACCAACACCAACCTACAACTCATACAATATAAGACCATTCACAGAACCCGTAGTAAGATGTACAAAATGGGATTTATTGACACTGACATCTGCCCACAATGCACTTCAGGGAACACGGTCGGCTATCTCCACGCCACCTGGTACCGTCAACCCATTCACTCGTTTTGGACCACCGTTATTGAAATAATATCCACCATCCTGGAATGCAGAGTCCCCATGTCTCTGACACTTTGCCTCCTAGGAGACACAAGGAGGCACATGCACGTATGCTCACATACACACACATACACATGCACACACACTCAGGTATGCAATCATACACACACATGAGCATATAAGACATACAGTGGGTCATGCATCCTGATAAACACACACACTGACACACTCACAAAGACATTACAGAAAAACATACAAAAGTAACTCTCTTCTCTCCTTCTACCCCTCACTCTCTTCCTTCCTTCCTCCCGCTTTTTCACTTTCAACCTCTCTTATAGGGTAGAGTTTACATATTAAACAATAGCATAAAGTGTAGGGGAGGGGGGGTGTCTGGAGGTCAATTTAAAGGCTAATATGTTTGACTCCAACCATCTTGTCGTGGCTGTAGACAAAAACCAACCATCAAGTCTAATGGCTCTGGTCTTTAGATCTCTGGTGTTATTCAAACTGAGAGAAGGGGTCTATTTGAGATATGGTCTGGTGTGACGATGTGTCGTATAGACAAAAGCCAACAATCAAGTCTAATGGTTATTGCTCCAAGACACACAAAAGCCAGGAACCAAGTCTGATGACTCTCAACCTAGACAAAAGGCCAGGAACCCAGCCTGATTGCTCTGGCTTTAGATCCCTGGTGTTATTCAAACTGAGAGCGGGCGGTCTATTTGAGACATGGTCTGGCATGTGAAGTTATGGTCTGGTATATGAAAATCACCCAAATCTAATAGTAGTTACAGGTCATTATACACAATTATTATGAATACTGTATGCCATTTCTGTTCCATTATAGATTACCCAAATTACTTTAACACCTGCATCTTTAACGCTCAAATAAAGAATACCCTTCATAACTTTGCTGTTCCTGGCAATTACTAGGGGTAGCTAACCTGAGTTATTTTAACTTAACGTTATCTCTAACTTATAAATGTATGCTTGATTTGTCTTTACTGTTGGAGTGAACATTTTTATAAAAAAAGGATATTATCAATACTAGACAATAGACTAGACTCACCTGTTCACACCAGAGTTATATCTAGGCACTTAATACAAGACTAATACAAATAACTTATATTTAGGTGGATTTCATATATAAGATCATAACTCCACATACCAGACCGTATCTCAATTTGACCCCCACCTGGTATGACCATATATGGCCTTTGGTCAAAGCCAGACTTCCCCTTTGACCTGCAGACACACCCATCCCCTCCCCTTACACCTATGTCATTGGTCATATGTTAATTATACACTATAACTGTGTGTACATTTCTGTAATGTATGAGACAACCTCCTCGTATCCAGAGAACTTTCCTGGCAGACAAATACGTGCCTCGTGGCATGCTCGTGCTGTGTCGAGGTGAACATGGCTAGTGTCTGAATAAACGCATTGTTTCGCTAAGCTCTCCTCCACAAGTCTCTTACTCTGAACAAAGCTAACTTGACCAAGTGTGGGCTACGATGATTTCGCTGAAGAAACAGCAGATTCTTTCATAACCATTCACATGGTAACACAAATTATTTACTTAAGCCTGATTTATGTTCAACGTTACAGCAACATAACTTTGCTCCAGTCGCTATCTGATATATATGTGTGCATCACCGTTCTTACTCTCTTTCTCTCTCTGCCACATCCACCCTGTAACCTACGTGTTGCTCCATTGTACATTATACATTATAGGAGCAAGACCATTATAGCCTACAACACTGTATTAACATTAGATGGGGGACTGGGATGAAAATGTGACCTGGAATCATAGTGAGAACATTTTGATTGACGTCGGCAAATTAATTGCAGCGGGACAACTTACCGGACTTTTACCGGAGCAGGAAAGTGGGTGAAAGGCCAATATTGACGTTAGGATACATTTGTGACACGAAATACAAAGGTTGGCGATTCAGTAGGCTACAAGTAGCAAAAAAGACAGCTGGTCCACCAAAAAATCAACCTAAAAAAAAATTGACATGCTTGGTTGGTCAGTAATCAGTCTAGAGAGGGCAGATAACCGAACAAAACTCTACTGACGCTTGCCTCACGGGTGCAATAACATATGCAGTTTAATCATATTAGCTAGAATGAAGGACAAATTAGTTGTGAATATCACCGAGTTTGAAAGGTAGCCTATTGGTCAGGTAATAGAGTGACAGCTGATTTTATTTCTGATTTGACAGTAGCCTGCATCTGTGTGTTTTAAGCAAATAACATGTGGAATAATTAAAAACGGGTACCTGCTGTCTTGGATTATACAGTAAATAAGTTGCGAAATGAAAAAAAAAAAACATCGTAGTTAAAGTTGTATTAGTATTGATTGATTCACATTGATATGAATGGATGACATGAAGTAGCGAAAAATGAATATGAAAGTATTTGTTCGGTGAATTAGCGCACGATCTCTCCAAACAGACGCAGTAAAAGTTTTTTTTATTTCATCCTCTGAGAATGTAGTATGTTGCAATTTATGTGATTTCTTTGCAGATACATAAATGGTTCCCCAAGGGTTGTGCGTGTTGCAAAGCAATTCAACGCCTGAACTGTAGGTTTTATTTTGAGTGGAGTAAGCATATTTATTGCAGCGGGACAAAGGAAAAAAACTTACCGGAGCATGAAAGTGTAGTGGGCGAAAGGCTTGATGTTATGAATACATGTGTTTTACACGAAATACAAAGGTTGGCAATTCCTACCAGTGGCGAAAAAGACAGATCACATGATGCAGAAGTTCGTTTTTTAATCTTTTAATGACGGCCACAGTGCTTTAAAACGACATGTTTATACGTTCAATTATTCGAAGGTGAAAGATAGAAGGCAAGATAATCGCCAGGTGTACCAGTGAAGTGGAGTTAACTTGCGGCCCACACCATTGTATTACAAACACACATAGCCTACATTATGAGAAGGTACACCTGGCGATTCTCTCGCCTTTTATCTTTCACTTTTCGCTGTGGCTGTCCTTAAAATATGTGTCAATAAACGAACTTTTACATCATGTGAAGCAGACATGTTGACTTCACTTCTTATTAAGATATTTTAAATATGAAATGTTCAATGCCTTATCGTGCTGATGGCTGACCTGAGCCCTTGTATGATTTCTAAATATTTGTCGGAGACGGCCTGGCTAGTCGGGTCCAGTTGGATGAGGTGAGGAGATATGAACATTTATACAACCCCAATGATCTCGGGTTGCCATCATTCACTGTGTGTGTGGACAACAAGACCTGGTAAATAAACAAACCAACGACTTCCACACACAAAGACGTCATTCTCTAGGTCGTCTTCGACAAAAAACGTCTATTGTTCTGGCGGTGAATTGCTTTGCAACATGCGCAACCCTTTTAGGAACCATGAATTGAAACGAGTACATTTACACAACAATTACACAACCATTTACACAACCACAGCTGCTGTTGCAGAAGTATGCGCCCGCCTTTTACTCTCTATAATTTAATCAACAGCATTAATTACAAGAGCTAGTCAAACAAATATAACTTACTAATCACAAATATCCAAAGCGAAGCTCAAAGTGGATACATTTGTCCTTACCGTGTTCAGCTGTTTGTATGAAGTATGAAAAAAAAAAACCACGTGGGCTTGTTTACTGGTGAAACGGGACGTAGTATGTTGCAATTTATGTGATTTCTTTGCAGATACATGTGGTTAAGTGGTTCCCCAAGGGTTGTGCGTATTGCAAAGCAATTCCAGAACTGTAGGTTTTATTTTGAGTGAAGTTAGGATATTTATTGCAGAGGGACAAAGGAAAAAAACTTACCGGAGCATGAAAGTGTAGTGGGCGAAAGGCTTGATGTTATGAATACATGTGTTACACGAAATACAAAGGTTGGCAATTCAATACCAGTGGCGAAAAAGACAGATCACATGATGCAGAAGTTCGTTTATTGATACATCTTTTAATGACGGCCACAGCGCTTTAAAACGACGTGTTTATAAGTTACATTATTCGAAGGTGAAAGATAGAAGGCGAGAGAATCGCCAGGTGTACCTGTGAAGTGGAGTTAACTTGTGGCCCATACCATTTGATAGGTGAAAATTCACCCTATTTACCTCAGGACTCCGGAGCTGCATATAAGTATATTTATTAGACAAACAACAATTGCAATTGGGCTCACTCACAAAACAAGTATGAAAGTGAAGCCCTGATAAACACATCGCACAAGGTTTATATAGACAGAAGTTGAGCGTTCAGCGAGATAACCACGTGGTGGATTTCTGATATCCGAGGCAAGGATGGAAGTTTTGCAAGGTCGGAAAGAAGCACAGTTCGAACCTTCTTATCACTTCTGGTCTAAACATGCTCTTGTACATGTGCAGACTAAGTGGCACCTAATATTCTAAGTTACACACACGCAGAAACACAGAAAAGCCATGTTCCTGCTTACATAAGTACATGATTCATATAAGGTAATTAATAATACAAGGCACTTGATTATTATATTCTTAAGTCATTAACAGTGTTTGGAAATTATCTCCATCACCATTGTATTACAAACACTGACAACACACACAAATAATGAGAAGGTACACCTGGCGATTCTCTCGCCTTTTATCTTTCACTTTTGTATGTAACTTATAAACACGTCGTTTTAAAGCGCTGTGGCTGTCCTTAAAATATGTGTCAATAAACGAACTTCTACATCATGTGAAGCAGACATGTTGACTTCACTTCTTGTTAAGATATTTTAAATATGAAATGTTCAATGCCTTATCGTGCTGATGGCTAATCTGAGATAAATTGTAAATATTTGTCGAAGACGGCCTGGCTGGTCGGGTCCAGTTGGAAGAGGTGAGGAGATATGAACATTTATACAACCCCAATGATCTCGGTTGCCATCATTCACTGTGTAAGTGGACAACAAGACCTGGTAAATAAACAAATCAACGACTTCCACACACAAAGACGTCATTCTCTGGGTCGTCTTCGACAAAAAACATTACTCCACCTATTGTTCTGGCGGTGAATTGCTTTGCAACACGCGCAACCCTTTAGGAACCATGAATTGAAACAAGTACATCGACACAACAGCTCGAAAAGCCGCAGCCGCTGTTGCAGAAGCATGCTGGCGCCTTTAGAAAAATGTATATACATATACATGTATCAATTCACAAAATAATGGTTTTCGACAGTTTCATCACACAAAATAGCAAAACGGTATCATCTAAAGCCTATAGCCGGCAGTAATATAACTAAATAATACTCTTTGGGTAGCCAAAATATTACCAAAGTCATACGATGCAGGCCTGGTTCGTAGCCCGGGTTCGCAGAAGCCTAAAATTCAACAGCTGTTTCGCGCCAGTCGCGCTGGAGAAATAAACAAACTTAGCTTGCAACAATGGCTGCCTCCTCCGTGAGCGTGCCGAGTGGATGTAGAGGAAGATGTTGTCCTTGGTAGCTCACCCAAGATGTTGACCAGAGTTGACCACTGCCTGGACTCCGCTGTCCCTTGTCTCGTTGGGGTTTTCTGGGCCTTCGGGACGCTGTGTGGTGAATGTTGCTGAAAAGGCTACCCTTGTCTAACGTCCTGGAATACTAGGCTAGCTCTAGCCGAGTTAGCCTTCAGAGCGAATCGGTGGCTTGGTCCTCAGAGTTCTCTGAACAACTACCCGACCACAACTAAACAACTAGTAGTTCATCTAACAAACAATGACAATTCTACGCTTAATGGAGTGTATTTCTCACATTAAATTTAGTAGTGATACGGAGCAAATCTCCACACGTCTGCTCTCGTTTGTTGTCACCTCCATCTCCCTCGTCTCTCGTTCCCATTACCTAACCCGACCCCTGACCTACGACTCCGATCTCATTGGCTTTCAAATTAAACATCATATAAACTCTTACATTTAAATTTCTTATCATATAGTAATCAAAATAAAATACCTTGAAAAGATTTACAGCATGAGGAACTTATAATAGAAAGTATAAAAGAAAACAAAATACATTTCACATATTAGGTACATGCCAATACATGAACTAGGAAGCATATGCAATATCAACCTTATTAATAGTTTTAAAATCTTTTAAATCCTATTTATTAACTTATTCTATTTATACTATTGTCGCGTCTGAACACACATCCACGTGTTGCCCTCATGAGTCTGTTTAGATTAGGAAGAATGTGCTTTATTTGAGGTTGTTTAAATTGTAGCCCTATGTAAAATTAGGCTAGATGCTTAAAGTTCATAAATAGTATAAATAGAATAAGTTGATAAATAGTGTGGGAATGCTTTTATGTGAATAGGTAAATCTAAGTGAATTAGTTTAGATTTAGGTTTGGAGGCAAAAGACAACTATTAGTGTTTGAATTAAGGGGGATGAACCCAGTTACTAACACACCCACTATTTCCCTAGGATGAACTGGGTTCATTAAAAATATTAAGCAGAGCCCTAATTTCATGAGCTGACCAGCTCCAAAAATTATCCAGTTTTTATTTTCTGTTAAGGATTAAGTAGCGTAGGTTATTTGACAGTGACTAGTTAACTTCTTTTGGCGCTGAACCTCTCTTAGCTGACTCCGCTAACCCCACCTTTCACCTTGACACGCCTCAAGCACCAGTAAGCCCTGCTTGGCCCAAGGGTATACTTTAGGCCAGAAGCCCCTGGGCACTAGCCCCGGGGAGACACCACCAAGGCCCTGAAGTGCAGGGGCGGTGCGTCCCATTGGGCAAGTCGGGCAGTTGCCCAGGGACTCGGCCACCAGGGGGCCTCGTCGTATTTATTAGTTATAATGCTGTTGCATGTTTGAACCAATAGACTGCATTCTGAGCTAATAATTAATGCAGTTCTAAACCACTTTAGTAGGCCTAATGAAAGAAAAAAAAAGACTGTGATAACAGTTATAAGTGATAACTGTGACAACAAATTTGTAGCCTAATAAAAACTTTCTCTGCACAAGTGAGCAGTACGCAGCAGGCCTATTACATTTCCTCTGGGATGTTATTTCACTTTAGGCTACTTAGGACATTCTCAAACAATGGTCATGTTGTATTTGTTCCCTTTAATTAACATATTTAACACAACCTCATACCTGTCAAGTGTCATGATTCATCAAAAAAAAAATTTCTCCCCACGTCTGACATTTGAATGCAAGCCCAATGACAAGATGTGATACCAGGACTAGACAACTGCTAAGACCAAATGATGGCGCTGTCTTCGCTTCTTCATCATTTCATTAAATTCTAGTCAGTGGAAGAGTTTTTTAGGCTATTATCATTAGCATATTATTAGTAGAAACATGAAGCCTATTACACTGTGACATGACAATAGCTGTGCGTAGGTGTGACGGTGCACATACGTGACCGCCACGGCAGCATTGAGCTGCCTTCATTAAGGAGCAGGATGCTAGTGTTTCTTTTATGTGTGTGTTGCAGTTTGTATCCAGTTTATATGTTTCGCTTGTGTTTATATATTATGGCTGCTTTATTATCTGTTTTGAGGCTGCTGTGAGCCTAAATGTTTAAGTATGGCTGCTGTGAGCCACAGGTGTGGGTGCCTTCCTGACACACCTGCAATCAATAATTGGCATGAGCCAATTGCAGGTAAGTGTCAAGGCTACTTAAACCTGCCTTTTTCTTTTGTTCAGGAGAGTTGCCGTTTTAATCAAGACATAAGTCTTGGGAGCTCTCGTTTTGGACTAGCTAATGTGGTCCTTTTATTTGGTATAGTCAACTTTAATTGTATATTTGTATTGAGGCAATGATGCCTATTCATATGTCTTTTTGGAAAGTTTCATTTATATTGATTTAGTATTGTTAATGTTTTTACTGCCTTTGAGCCTTATTTGAGGAAATAAAAACCTCATCTTTCTAACATCTTTAACCTCCTGAGTCCTCCTATGAGTTTACCATCAAGCTCTAACCGCAAAGCTATCCCAGACCTGCCAACATGTACGCATTTTGCGTACCTGGCACGCATTTTGACATCAAAGTACGCGGGTACGAGTTGATGCTCTAAAAGTACGCATGACGCTCAATAATGTATTGCCGGTTTTCAACGGGTTCAACCTTCAAAGTCTGTCTGTGTTGAGTCGCCAAGGCGTACATGGGCAGCTGCAGCAGAGCAAGAAGCAGAAGAGGAGTTTGACCAATCACAGACCCCCTTCCGTTACTATCGTTACTATCCTCTGTTTGACTCTCGAAATCAGAGAGTACTAGGTTACACTGCAGTCAGTAGAATCAACCGCTGTTTAGGTCTCAGTTAGCGATTTTTCATTCATACTTACCTAACTCTCACTTCTCGTCCACATCTGACCAATTCTTCAGGTGAGGACATTAAACAAAGTTAAAAATCACTGAAAGGTAAACTAATGACAGGGGTGCAATCTCGTCACCTTTCTGCGAAATTCGCCGTTTTTGATCCAAAATAGGTCATTTGTGTGATTCGTGTAGATCTGCAGTACATTTTTTTAGGGGGGGGGGGGGGGGGTCCTCCAAGTAATCTGCGAACGCAAACTGTCATGAATATTTTTTTTCACCATGACAGGCGCGCTTTTTATTTCGGGTCTGTTCGAAATGGAAGGTAGCTGGAATAGACAGGTGTATTACAAGACATGTCTTTCGGGTGAAAGCGTTGGTTTCGAGCGGCCTTTTTAATATGGCATTTACGGTAACGTGTGACGTTGGTACGCTGCAAGAACGCTATACTATCTAACGTAGGCTAACGTGCTAATGTCAGACAGTTGGCTGACAGACGCCTCACAAATCACATCAACCATTTTTGCTGGTTACAATAACGGTGTTATCGGATAGTACAGTGTCTTTTTCTCGGTAACTTTTGAAAAATCTAAGCGTGAAAATGCCGAAAAATTTACATTTACTTAAAAGACATGGCCGTCAGCCGAGTTTGGTCCGGAGTTTAGCTGCTAAAGTTATCTTCTGTCCTGTCGTTTGAAGCAAACCTTTTAGCTCTGGCATTTGTCTCCCATTATGTATTTATCTATCACTTCACTGGATTGGAAGTCCATTTTCCAGGCTTTTGCACGCCCCCTTCATTGAGGCAGAGGTTAGGTTTGCCTCCCCTATGTGCTTTTTCACTGTGGTTTTATGGCAGATCAGCAAGACTAAATAGCTTCTTCACATACATGAAATACATTACATTACATTACCTATTGTATGGATACAAACGACATATAATACAAGTGTCTACAAATATTTCAGTGATGAGAAACAATGAGAAAGCAAAAATCATGCGCTCAACCCAGTGTGTGAGGGATTGCACAATCTGAGATGAGGCGCAGCTCGTCGCTGCCTCACGTCGCGAGTCGCCTCTCTGTTTGAACAGGACATGGTCAAATTCAGCGATTTTGATTATAAAAATGATCGGAATCATACAAAATGTTTATTTAAAGCACAGATCACTAGATCACTAGATACATATTAATATTTATTTTATCATTATTTTTCATGATGACTTACTTTTCATGAGGCTCTGCTTCCCCTGACCGCACGTCCCTATGTTACATTTTTTGTCAGGGAATTATTTCACCCTTTTACCAGGACTGTATTAAACCTCAGTATTAAGACACACAAAACCAAGAATAAAATCAAGTAACAGACATTTACTTTGGCCCAGAGGAGCGTAGTGGTTTCAGAACGCTGTCCCCACATACACTGCCCCTTGAGTAACTTGCCTGACCATTTATTAAAGAAAATCTCACAGAACAAAGACATGACACACCCATGGCTGTGTCTTCTCGTGCCTGGTTACCCAGAGATAAGAATGTTTACCTAAGACCCCCAAACCCAGACTTTAACACAACAATAAATCAGTCTTAACTTAAACATTTCATGACACGTCTGAATTCCTCTCTGCTCTTCTCACAGTTTCAAACTTCCTTTCACACAGACTAAGAACAAAGAAAAAAAATAATATCAAACTACAACACATATCATGATAATAATTAAAAAGAAACATTTCTTTCACATTTTTACATTTACATTTAGCAGACGCTTTTATCCAAAGCGACTTACACATGTATACACATTTTACATTTACACTGATGGCACACTGCACATCAGGAGCAATTAGGGGTTCAGTGTCTTGCTCAAGGACGCTTCGACAGGGAATCGAACTAGCAACCTTCTAGATTACTAAACGACTTCTCTAACCCCTGTACCACTGTCGACCCCTATGTGTATGTCTGAAGCACTGACCCGTTTTCTACTGCCGGGCGCTTCACTGCAACTGAACAAACTTACCACTCTCCTACTTCAGTTTGGTCTCAGAATGAGAGAATTTTAGGAGGAGGATGCCATTACTGTGGCTCAACTAGGAGTCAGGTGCAAATGGGCCTTGTCCTGACAAGCTAGACTCAAAGAGTAATGTAAATGGAAAATAATATGTGTTTCCACTGTCATAGTTTTTCAAGAACACAGAGAAGCTAGGCCATGCCTGATGCAGCCTCTATTGATTTTCTGTTCCTATAGTTGGCCCTTTTTTTGGCTTAATACCTGATGGAGATCTGTGACGTAATGTGCTTTGGTGAAGTGGACTGGAGTGGGTGGTCAGGAGGGTATTGGGGTGGGTGGTTGGGTTGGCCTGTGCCCGTGCAACATTCAACACAGGAATGTTTATGATGAAACTGTTACCGGAGCACAAAATTGTTTACAACAGCACAAAGTTTTTCATAGATCTAGCCTCATCATTTTGTTGACAAAGTGCACCAGATTGATGCATTGAACTTTAAAATGTGCAAAATGTTCTTATATATAAAATATATTCCCTGGGGAGCATGCCCCGGACCCTCCTAGGGGGTTTGCATCGTTGTCACCTTTTTCATCCCTGATGAGTTTGCACCCCTGAATGAGTAATGCAGAGAAAAGACGTTAAATTATTATTTTTTTAGCCCAACGATGTTAGCCATGCGGTCTTCATATCATGTTCGCCATCGATTTCAAATTTCAAATAGATCTAAGTGTCTTTGCTGTGTTACAAATGATTTGACGTAACGCTTTCTTGGTGTTTTGATATTACTAATTTCAGACAAACCCTTGTAGTATGCTACCATGGCAGAACCACCGGATAAAAGAAAAAGATCGCATGCAACTCAAAAAATCATTGATAGTTACCGGGAGAGATGTCTACCTAGTCGAAACATAGGCCTACGCACAGCTATTGTCATTGTCATCAACTCGTACCAGCGTACTTTGATGTCAAAATGCGTGCAGGTTGGCAGGTCTGCAGCTGCCACAGCTGCCCATATCCGGGACACTGACACCTGCGCTGACGATGCGCATGATACTGCCATGGTCATCATCACTGCTCAAGCACAGCTGGATGATAACGAGAGCAGTGATGTCACCAATGCGAGTAACAGCAATGGCATACAGTGATCAGTGAAGACCCAGCATTATGGCGTGGCAAATTAACAGATAGAGAGAGAATTTAAATAGTTAAAAGAGGACCTGTTTGTACAGGAACATGTTGTACAGGAACATTCGGAACTTTCAGTTGAAAACATTCATTAGAAGTATAAAGAATTTATCAAATGTAACAAGTTATATTATTTTGATAAGGAAATCAAAAAGTTACACTACTATTACACTGAACTTAAAACCTCATGATTCAAATAATTTACAATTGTTTGGTTGTTAAAGTCAACTATTCACAATAAATGTCAGTTTCACATAACATTGTTCATTAAGTGTGTGTCTGGGTGGGTGTGGGGTTGGAGGGGATTGGTGCTTTGGTGGGGTGGATTTTATTTTTGGGGGGGGGGGGGGGACCTCAAAATTGTTCTTTGCCCAGGGCCTCCAATTTGCTAAAACCGGCCCTGCTGAACAAGGGCACAACATAGCCCTTCACTATATTCTACAACACAATCGGAACACCTATGCAAGGGTCCTGTTTGTGGATTATAGTTCTGCCTTTAACACCAGCAAACTGACCCATCTGAACATCCACCCCCCTTTTCTCACCAACAGGAGACAGTATGTCAGGCTGGGCCTGCATCTGTCACAGCCCCGCACAGTTAACACCGGTGCCCCCCAGGGTTGTGTGCTGTCCCCCCTGCTCTTCTCCCTGTACACCAACGACTGCTCCTCTGGTGACCCGTCTGTCAAGACCATCAAGTATGCAGACGACACCACCATGATAGGTCTCATCAGCAACAACAATGAGTCTGCCTACCGGAGGGAGGTCGGCCATCTAGAGTCCTGGTGTGCAGTCAGCAACCTAGAGCTCAACGTCAACAAGACAGTGGAGGTGATTGTGGACTTCCGCAAAAAAGACACATCCTCCACTTGTCATCAACAACTCATTTGTCACTGTAGTAGAGCATTTCAAGGCACAACCATCACCAACACACTAAAATGGGACAATAACATCACTCAACTAGTGAAGAAAGGTCAGCAGCGCCTGTTCTTCCTCCGGCAGCTGAGAGGACTACAGGTCAGCCCCCCCATCATGGTGCAGTTTTACAGGGCTATCATTGAGTGTCCTTACATCCTCTCACTCGGTCTGGTATGACTCTGCCCGCTCTAAGGCCAGGCTCCAAAGAGTCGTACGGGCAGCAGAGCGCATCATCGGCTGCCCCCTTCCCTCCATCAAGGACCTTCACAGCTCCAGATCCCTCAGGAAAGTAATGAAGATCACGGCAGACCCCTCACATCCTGCCAACAGTCTCTTTAACCGTCTCCCCTCTGGAAAGCGATACAGGGCCATCATGACCAAAACATCACATCACCTCCCCCAAGCAATCCCCCAAGCAATAGCCCTCCTAAATAGCTCTTACACATGAACTTTATGGCACTTCATTTAACTTTATTTAACATTACTATTGTTGCACTACCTCCATTCTTATTTATTATTTTGCTCATACTGGTACTACCTGTCCTTGTATTGTTGTTCTGTGTTGTCTTGTTGTTCTATCTGTGATGCTATAGCCTGCATGGAGAATACCAAATCAAATTCCTAGTATCTGTATACATGGCGAAATAAAGTTGAATTGAATTGAATTGAATTGAAGTGACAGTGGAAACGCAGCACCAGCTCGCCTGGATTTGGGCCTATAGTAGAAACATGGCTGATGACAATCAAGGCTAACCTGCACATCTCTAACCTTATATCTCTATGACAACACGTCTCTTACGTCTGTTTGGCAAAGGGACTCACTCCAGAGTCATGCTCTCTTGGGTGTTTACTAGGGTTACACACTCACACACACCCACTCTCACACCCCCTCTCACACTCACACACACACATACACACTCACACTCACTCTCACACACACACACACACATACACACTCTCACACTCACACACACACATACACACTCACACACACCCACTCTCACACTCACACACACACATACACACTCACTCTCACACACACACATACACACACCTACTCTCACATACACACTCACACACACACTCACTCTCACACACACACATACACACTCACACACACCCACTCTCACTCACTCTCACACACACACATACACACTCACACACACCCACGCTCACACACACGCATACACACTCACACACACCCACTTTCACACACACATACACACTCACTCTCACACACACACACACACAGGACTGTAAGGACTCTGGGATTGAGCTCTTATCACCCCACTGACCTGACCAAGAAATAAACCCACACACATATACACACACACACACACACAGACACACACGTACGCACACACACACAGAGAGCGAGAGCTTTTCTTTTTACCAGAGCAAAGTTTCTGTTCATCCACCTCATAGTTGACACAAAATCCAGCTATTCCAGACACTGGAATAATATTTACAACAGATACTATTAAACATTAATCAAAGCATTTTGTGCAGTTTAAGCTGTGTCATAAACGTACCTTTTGTTACCATTTGAATATGCTTCCATAGGCCATTGAATGCTGGGCGTGTACAAAAATCCCATATTTTCAAAAAATAACTTTGAGAAAATGAGGCAGAACCCCATCACAAATTTTTGATATGTTAAGAAGAAATATCTAATCTTTCCAAAACAATTAGTTTCATGTTGATAAATGCTGTCATTTCTTTGCTATAGATTGCCAAAAACTGCACAAAATGGGTTTTCATCCATTTTCAAGCTTTAATATCTTCCAGACCATTTATCACATAGGGACAGTTTTTTAATACAATATACAGAGCATACATAGGAAGGTCTGTGTATAATATCAATGCTCGATGCTGCAACAGAGCATAGAGTTACATTTTCAAGCAAATGCAAGCACCCCGAATACTATGATCTACCCAAGCCACACCCTTGGAAGTTTAGGTTCTTCAAGTAATGGTATCAGATTTTAAGCCTAGAAAGTTTGAAGGAGCTAGCTTAAATACTTTTCTAGTTATAGCAATTTGAAAAAGGCTCTTCAGAAAATGCTGCTAAAAATGCACATGACATAGTTGCTAAAACATCTTTTTGTGACAAAACTATTGGGAGTAGAGAGTTCATATTTGGGGCTACATCTATTAAGAAGTGTATGAACAACCTTGAATTTTTTCAGCCAAATCTGAGATGGTCAAGTGGGGAGATTTTCTTAAATTGGTACGTTTGGCATGGAATGACTCGATTATTTTGCCCTATAGTCACTGAAGTAAATATTAATGATTATTTTGTCCCATAGTCACCAAAGTAAACAATTCACCCATTTTCACAAGCCACATATGTTCCTAACCTTCCGACACGAAAAACGGCAGACCAACAATACAGGAGAAAATGTATTTCGTTCGAGACTCATCTCAGCAACATACTGACAACACTGATACCAATATGCTAATCTTGTCTCTCTGTGGGTGACCGTTGGTGCTGAGCTGAACCAGATATGGTTTAAATATCAAACTATCTGATAAAAACGATCGGCAAAATAAGGTGCAAGAATTAAATGGTTACCGTAGCTGTTTAGTGTTTAAATGCACAAGCGTTGTGCACCAACAGGCTGCAGTAACACGAACTTGTCTCTATTTTGTTTTTCAAAGGATGCAGCCAGTTAAGTAAAATATGATTAGCTACTGCCTCTTTTCATACCAGCTGCGTAGGCCTGAATAAGGCAGCTGGTGTCGTGTTGCAATGCCCTCCTATGCCTTCATCCATCCAGAGGAGAGGCTCCTATAATAACTTAGACGTGAGGTGGGGGCGAAATTAGTGACTGCAAAAAGTGGTGGGGATATGTCCCCTGCGTAAATGACGCCTATGTGTTGAAATCTTGGGGCGAACAAGTGTCTCACCGTCCGCAAATACTCCAATCATACAATGCCATCTAGTGGAGAGGAGCAAAGTTTATTTTACAGTCTATGGTACAAAGGTGTCTGCAACAACGTCACATCCAGGCCGCTTCACTTCTGGGCCGGTCGAGAATTTTATTTTTTGACATTCGTCACGTTAGTCCATCTTCTCTTAAAGTAGGCTACACACGTTCCTCATTCTGACACCGCAGCCTCTGCATGGGTTGTAGAGTTGGTTGGGTCCATAGCCCGTCTTTTCCAAAAAGCTACCGATAGCTGCGCCGCCCCTACCGCAACGATACGCGTCAGGGAGGATGGATGGGAGGAAGAGGGGCTGGAAAAGCCAGGTTGAAAAAAAGAAAGGCATTGGAGGAGGATGCTGCCAAATGTGCCAAGCTTACCGATTTATTTTCAGGAGGACAAACACAAGTGGCAACTGGTAAAGAGAGACATAGGCCTAATGATTAGCAACGTAACTATTAGGCTAACGTTGTAGCGTTGGTTAATATCGTTGTAGCGTTGTCAACCTATTCGCAAGCAAAATATTACCAGAGATGGAGCTTGAAAGCAGGACCTGTTCCTCCTGCAAAAACTGTGCCATTTGTGTCCATTTAATACTCTCACAGTACAACCTCCTCACAGATGCTTATCATGTCATTGGGTTAGCATATACGTTTCTGTTGACTTTGTCCATCACACAGGTTGCATGTGAGAGAAGCTTCTCAACCTTAAAATTTGTGAAGAATAGGCTATGAAGCTCATTGAGTCAGGACAACTTGGAGGCTTTCATGTTAATGTGCACAGAGAAGGAAATCCTCATGTCTATAAGCAACAACACATTTATAGATAAAGTGGCTGAAACCAGTGCACTGCTTAGGCGGTTACTGATGCTGTAGATGCTGTTGGTGCTTTTCGCAATGTAACTCTATACTGTACTGTGAGTTGATCTGTAAACATTAGTTCAATATGCCTCTTTGTTAAAGAGTGGGATACGTTTCAAATGCTTTATTTATTTATTTTATTTATTTATTTATTTATTTATGCTTTTGTTAATTTATCAACCTATCCTTGTGTAATAGTGAAATATTTTGTGTTAACTTCTCAGCTTAAGTGGATTATTATTTAACCTTTACATTATTTGTTGAACCATGGTATTAATAAAAAGAAAACTACAGGACAGTAAGAGCTGAACTGTTGCTTCATTTATCCTTCTTGGGTCTTGGGCCTGAAAAGTGGCCCCACTCCGGCCCTGGTCACATCTATCCAGAGGAGAGGCGCCCACACCAACGTAGGAGAGAGGAACACGTACCATTTCATACCATTGGTGAAGCTTGTACTCAGATGGTCATAAACTTTATGTTTTTCTAGCATTATGTGCTTTTAACATGACATAGTCTGTAGTCAGATGACATCACCTTTGATCCAGTACATAACAGGGCTCTCAAGTGTCACGCATTGAGCGTGACAGTCACTCATTTCGGTCTTTAATCACGCACTCCCGCCACACATCGTATTTCTCACGCTGAAAAAAAATTTCTAGGCTATTTAATGTGCCGCAGCGCGCTAACATGACCTGGCCGCGCTGCCCTCACCATGGAGGAATCAAGCACGTCTCCCCGAATCCCCTGGAGTTCTGCCGTGAGGTGCCAATTATCAGCCAATCAAAAAAAAAAAAAAAATAGCCAATCAGAAAAAAAAGTGTCTGTTGTATCTGGGTAAGATTTAATCCAGCAACCAATGAAAATAAAGCATCCTGGAATTGCGCGCGACTGATCTTCCGAAAGTTTCGTTAACCTGAGGAAACCACTGGAGCTCCGAGCATCAGTCTTCTACAAAGAGCAAGTCGTCTCCTGTTTTAATGTTACAACATATTCACAATGGTTTGACAAAAGCAATGACAACTTGACTGCAGTTAGAGAATATTTCCCAGATAATTAGCATCAGTTTTTAATGAGTGTTTGTAGCCAACACAGTTTGCCTTTTCACTAAGCTATAGCTTTGACTCCGAACTTCGTTAATAGGCTATAATAAATTCGAGTAGGCCTATTCAAAATATATATAGCCTATAATTCGAACGAATATTAGGCAGCCCTTAATATTCAATGATGTTATGGGCATTATTTTTTGTAAATGTGTTTGCTTGAACATTCTATTCAGATTCCGAGCCTTCTTCACGTGAAGTTGTGAATCGCGAGCTCATTAGGCATACTAACATGTTATAAATATCCTGGCCATGGATGCATTATAATCATTGCATCTGTCTTTCAAAGATGTCTGGTAAAAAACAAATAAGCATCCTGTCCTTCGCCCAAAGAGGAAAGCCCCCTAAAAAGGCCAGATTAGGCCCAGAGAACGTAAACACATTAGAGGAGGAGATGGTGGAAGAGGAAGAGACAGTACAGGTGGAAGAAGAAGAGCCATTTATTACTGTAGGAAGCACCAGCTCATATTACTGGTGCTCTATCTGCCGCCAAGAGAACTCCTGTGCCCAGGTGTGCGGGATGTGACAAGGCACATAGGCAGTAAGGGGCATCAGGCCAAACAGCAGGCACTGAAGTCAACCAGCGCAGTCAAAAACTTTTACTTGCCAGTGACTGCAGAGATGAGTGTGCAAGAGGTCAAGGTGGGGGGGTATGTCACTCTTGCCTGTCTTCAAAACTTGAGAGCCCTGACATAATGTTAGCCATCTATCGAATGTCATAAACGTCATGTCCTCCAGCTGCATACATTGTAACACTTAGGCTGACATGCACTGACAACTTTCATTTTCGTGTATCAATTCTATCAACTTTCCACGTAGTTTGAGAAGCTTTATATTCGTTGTAGTGAGATTCTATTTTCAGTTCCCTGCGTAACTGACGCCTATGTGTCAAGTGTCTTCAATCCTACATCGCCATCTAGTGGAAAGATGCGAAGCTTCTTTTACAGTCTATGGAGCGAAGGTGTCAGCAACAACGTCACGTGATTTCCGGACCCGCTCTATTTTCCTATCACTATCGTTATCGTCAAACCGAGAAGGTGAGTCTGGCAGTCATGGTTTCTTATAACATTTTGTCGAAAATGTATTTGGATATACCCTCTTTTGCTAAATATAAACGCGAGTAGATTACTTAATGCGATTTGTATAACCTTTTAGTTGCCCCAGGCAATTTAGATTCGAACAGCTTTTGACTCAAATTCGAGTGTTGCGGAAATTGTTGCTTCATTGTTGCGTGTGCGTAGGATACGCGAGAAGGCCCACCAAGCCTATTAATTCAAAATTAAATGACGTTAACATTGTAGAACATTTTATATTACAACAGCCATACTCTACAGGAACAAACCAAACCAGTCAATCATATGTGTTATAAACTAAGCCTAAATCAGTGCTTGAGGGCATGTCGTTCAACAAGGATTTTCAGGAAGTCCGCCCAACATTCTCTTATTACACTGAACGTGTTTGGCAAGCGGCTCAGTCTAAAACACACTTATTCAGTATACTTTTTCTCTATTGCAACTTGTTTTCTTGTTACATTTATATTGCAATTTCGACCTGTGGTGAAACTCCAAGATATAAGTAATGAACTGTGATAAATCTGTGAATGGATACCATTTTATGGCTGTTACACAGTGAGGGCAATTGCCTGGTGTGGTGATTTAATCGCCTCTGCAACCTCAAGGCTGACAGTTGGAAAATATGTAGATAAGGGTAGGGCATGACTCCTTCAGAGAAGCTGAACTATGCCCATGTTGGTAGATAGCAGGTAGAAGTATCTCATCCAGATTTAAGCTTGATTTTATTATGTGTACAAACCAATAAGGTTTGTGAACCTGAGGATTCCATTGGAGGAACCGGTCACCAATTAGCAGCAGTGTCCAACACAGAGGCTTAGGTTAGACAGAGCAGGATTGCAAACAAGGAAGTATTTGATTTGATAGGTGAAAATTCACCCTAGTTACCTCAGGACTCCGGAGCTGCATATAAGTACATTTATTAGACAAACAACAATTGCAATCGGGCTCACTCCCAGCACAAGGCTGAAAGTGAAGCAATATTAAACACATCACACAAGGTTTATATAGACAGAAGTTGAGCGTTCAACAGGGATAACTACGTGGTGGATTTCTGACGTCCGAGGCAAGGATGGAAGTTTTGCACAAGGTTCGGAAGAAGCACAGTTCGATCCTTCTTATCACCTCTGGTCTAAACATGCTCTTGTACATATGCAGACTAAGTGGCACCTAATAATCTAAGTTACACACACACAGAAACACAGAAAAGCCATGTTCCTGCTTACATAAGTACATGATTCATATAAGGTAATTAATAATACAAGGCACTTGATTATTATATTCTTGAGTCATTAACAGTGTTTGGAAATGATCTCCATCAGGATTTCATTTTGATTAGTGTTCATAGCAGAGCAGACATTTGCCATCGAAAATATTGCTGTTAAAACAGCAAATAATTTGCCAAAGTTTAATGGAGTCCATTTTCACCCCATGGCAATCCCCCCAGTTTCCCTGAGGAACAGGCAGTAGGCGCTGATGAGCAAGCCCAGAATAAACGAGCACTTGACTCAGAGGAGCTGATCCACATGTCTATACCTGCGGCGGGGGGAGATCTGGAGTCTGCTTCCTTCTCCAAGCCAAGGGGACAACAGCCAGATGAACCAGAGAAGCCTGAGAGGTGATCCCACACACTCACATCTGCCTTTTGATGCATGTAGATACAGGTCTGAGGTGATCCCATACACTCACATCTGAACTCTTATGCATATAGATACAGGTCTGAGGTGATCCCACACACTCACATCTACCTTTTGATGCATGTAGATACAGGTCTGAGGTGATCCCACACACTCACATCTGCCTTTTGATGCATGTAGATACAGGTCTGAGGTGATCCCACATCTGAACTCTTATGCATGTAGATACAGGTCTGAAGTGATCCCATACACTCACATCTGCCTTTTGATGCATGTAGATACAGGTCTGAGGTGATCCCACACACTCACATCTGCCTTTTGATGCATGTAGATACAGGTCTGAGGTGATCCCACATCTGACTTCTTATGCATGTAGATACAGGTCTGAGGTGATCCCACACACTCACATCTGCCTTTTGATGCATGTAAATACAGGTCTGAGGTGTTACGGTTTTACACATAGGTTTATAAAGCATACATAGGAGTCAGACAACAGAGAGGTTGGATTGCTGACCTCCCCCTCCAGGATTTAATTTTTTTGAGAATGGGTCCTAATTGTGAAACTGACAGAAAACACTGTGTTTCCTTTAACGCTTTTAATTAACGCTCCATGTTCACCGGTACAACTTCCACAGTAACTTCATCGTAACAACATCCGGTCCCCAAAGTAAAAGTATCAGAACCGGAAATACATAGTTAACAAACTCACTCTCTTTTTTTAAAAATAAAAAAAACTTTGAGGATTACATATTAAAGTGAGCATAACATCACATGGCATAGCCAAAGTGTAACCTGAATATTCTAACAGTACCTCAGTGCCATTTAGGTAAGAACAAAATTTCATAACAAAAGTGAACATATTGCAAATAATTTTCTGACCGTACATTAGTGCAAAGATATAACAACTGTATACACAAAATTAATTTTCAGTTTAGTCAAGCTTCCATTGTCCATCACTCAGTACTTTGAGTAACTGGTGAGCTGACGCGCCCTTTTTAGTTAGACAGTCTGCAAGTTGGTCTTTTGTGTTTTTCCACAACACACGCTCACTCCTCTGCATTTGGACAAGTTCTTTAATGCTACTTATCTCCAGACGAGGTCTTTTCTCAGAGACAGACTTTGTAGACTTAAGTGCATCAGCAAGTGAATGGTTGTCTGTCACACAGATTATAGGTGGTGCGTGTGCAGCGCCACCTGATGTCAGTTCAGAGAACAATGTGGCTAGAAAAATTGCATTGTCTATTCCATCAGACATTGCCAATGTTTCTCCAGCAAGTGTACTTCGCACAACCCTCTTTACTCTCTTTGATTGCCAAGAATGTACCATCTTCTCCCAACAAAACAATTAAATGTCCTCCTTGAGTGGCTCCATCTGAAAGATTTCCAAAGGAGGCATCACTGAACATGACAATCTTGAGCACTCTCACTTCCCAAGTATAGGAAGTTTAGCACTACTTTCTTGGACTTAAGCTTACACACTATTCTGTTTGCCTCATGAATCGTTTGCACTGTTGCATTCTTAAACTTAGAGGCCAAGTTGCTAGCATCAAACATGACATCAAACATGACATCTGGCCTGCTTTGCCTTGCTACCCAGAGAATCTGACCTATCTTTCATCGGAGTTGATTCTTTTCCTCTTCATAAAGAGGTGAATCTTGCTTGACAGCTCGTGAAGGAGCCATATGTATGGGCTGCATGTGTTGGGTGTAATTCTCCTGGTGAACCTGCACAGCATTATTAACAGTCACAAAGTCTATTCCAACATAGCAGAAACGATCATGTTCTTCACGTCCCACTTGAAAGACTGACCTGAGGTAGGGTATCACTGTGTCAGAGAAGCTTTGGGTGCCTCCCCATATGAAGTCGTCGACATGACAGGCCAGTACCCCTGTTACAGCACAGTCTTTGTTAGTCCAATAGAAAACAGCGGGGTCTACTTTGGACATTTTGCCCCCTGATTCCAGCACTATCTCTTTCACTCTGTTGTACCAGTACAGTGAGGCATCTGCCAAACCATAGACACATTTTTTGAGCTTCCATAATGTTCTTTTGCAGTCTGCCTCAGGGGGAGGCCTGATGTAAATGTCACGTGACAGCTCTATTCCCTGTAGGAATGCAGCTTTTATGTCCATGGAATGTAGTGTCCATTGTCTTTGACAGATAACAGCCAAAAGTAGTCGAAGGGATTCAGTAGCACATGTTGGTGAATCTTTCTGTAGCTCTGACACTTTAAGCTCTTCAAAACCTCTCGCCACTAACCTTGCTTTAGGTACTATCCCAGCAGAGGTCTCTTTCAGAGTGCATACCCATCGGGTGCTAATGCTCCTTTGTCCTTTGTCTTGAACTTCAAACACTTTGTTATCACTCCAATTCTTTATCTCCTCATGTTTTGCTATGTCAAATGACGCATCTTTTGTTATTAGCACATCCTCACTGTTATCTGTTGTCATAACAGAGGGCTCTATCTGAAGGTCATTCAACTTTGATACATCAATTGAATCAGTCTTGCCCGCAACATTGCTTGGTTCAATGTATAGCAAATTGTACCAGCTTTTGTATTTGCCTGTAGCTTTGCCTGCTCGACCAAGAACTTCTGCTCTGTGTAAAGTCCCACTATGGCCGTGTCTGTAATTCAGAATTTGCCCTGTTTTCAGAGGCACATCAGTTGTCAGTTCTATGTCATTTTGTATCCCTGTGTCATCATCTGCTTAGTGTGTTTCAGTCTCCACCCATGTGAGTACTCCTGTTCGTGTATCATCCATGTCACTGTCATCAGAAGTGTGATCTTCTGCAGCATCTGTCAAGTTATGTCTCTGTCCAAAGTCTGTGGTACTTTCTGAATTGTCATTGACGGCTTGTTGTTCATCAGCTTCATTTCTTTCTTTCATAAGTCTCAGGTAGTGCTCCCTAACACAGGTACCACCATGTCTGACAAATACCACTGCCCCATCTTGGCCTATCACAGTGCCTGGTCCTTTCCAATCTGGGCAATCTACTCTCTTGTAGTACACCTTGTCACCCGTCTCGTATCTCTCATTTGTACTACATAACTGTTTACGCAGTGCTCTCCTTATTCTCTCTGAACACTCTGCCTCAGTAAATGCCCTTCTTGCTGCATGCAAGTCAGAGATGTGTTTTGCTACCCACTCACTTTTTGTACTGCCCTCTAAGGCTGGCGGCTTGTCAGTCAGCACAGAGGGCAAGTTAGGGTTCTGTCCAAACACCAACTGATGAGGACTGTAGCCGTGAACATTTTGCATGGTATTCTTTGCCATAAGCGCCCAGTCCAAGGCAATTTCCCAGTCACAGTCGTTACTGTTTCTCAATTTCTTTATGATCTCAGTCAATGTGTGATTGTGACGTTCACAAAGTCTATTACTCCAAGGGCTGTATGCAGCTGTTGTTTTTACTTCTATGTTGAAGTTTTCTGCCATATCTCTGACCTCATCATTGTTGAACTCTCCTCCATTGTCGCTGAACATCTTCTGAGGAGGGCCATGCACGCTTATCCAGTCATGGATGAAGTGTTTAACAAACAAATGCCTTTGTGGTCAGAATGCTTCCTGCACTGAATCTTGTGAATTGATCAATAATGTGAAGATACCACAGACCTGGCTTTAGTTCATGAAGGTCTATTGCCACGGTTTCATTGTACTGAGATGCCAGAGGAAGACCAACAGCAGGCCTAGGTTTCATCTTACTGTATTTTCGTCTCACACTCACTCACAATTTTCTCAAGAATGATGGCACATTCTGCATCTTTTGTGCCTGAACTAGACAGAAGCCTCAGCAATCGCTCAGCGGAGGCATGACCAAACTGTCTGTGAAGTTTCACTAGCATTTTTTGTTTTTCAGCTTTGCTCATGTTTTCTGCAACAGCCAGTATTTCCTCATCGCTGTGTTCATCAGAAGTGCCACCTTCAGTGGCTACAAGGACACAGTCATCACTTTGAGAGGGTTTACCCCCAGTGTCCATAATGTTCACACAGTAATGCCCAGAGCTTGTAAAGTCCAATTGTACAGGTTGATTGAACATCACTGCACTGTCATTTTTCATGTTGAGAACAGTCCCTGCCTTTTTCATGGATGACTTGCTTAAAAGCAGTGGAATCTTTGCTGAAACAACTTCAGTCTCAATGTTGCACTTTGTTTGGCCAATCTTTGCAGGAATTTTCAGTTTTCTGGTGGAGTGGACCACTTTTCCATCCCCAAACTTGAATGGTCTATTACTGCGTTGCTCTGTCTCTTTCATCTTCTCTGATTCACTTTTGCTTAGTCCTGTGATATATGTAGCTATCTAGCCATTCCTCTCCACACACAGTGCGTGTGCATGCAGTGTCTATTATTGCAGAGCTAAAACATTCTGTCAAAAATATTTCTGCATCAGTGGGTGACTCTTTTGTAAAGAGAGTGATGTTACACTCATCTATGTCTTGAATTAATTTTACTTGCTCACCCTTGTGTGGACAGTCCTTAGCCCAGTGGAATGTACTTTGGCAAATGGCTCATTTTGATCGGCGTCCGTGCTTGTCTAAAGGGTTAGTGCCTGGCAGGAGTGTTTTTGACTGTTCACCTTTTGGCCACGACAATCTGCTCCTTTGGCGCCTCTGTTCAGTAGTGACATAGGCAACGTCTTGGTTTATTCCCATCGTTGGAGCAGACATCTTCCCTCCAAAAATCCTTTTCAGTGCAGACTTCATTGAAGCAAACGTTAACTCCGAACATGCCGTCAGCGCTAACTGTCGGTCTTTTTCTTCTATGCATGCCGTGTCAAGCAACTTAAAAGCTAACACGGCATCGGGCAATTCCATCTTGTATTTGCGCAATCTTAAGTAACGTTGCTCAAAGTTAATGATGTAATCAGTCATTGACACGTTACTTTCTCTCATTATCCGATCAAAATTCGAATATGCCTCATACGTTACGTCCTTTTCTTCTTTCAGAAACAGTTTATCAAGTGCATTTAACAAAGTTGTCATACCAGCATCTTTGTTTAGGTCATCGATAGGTACTTCCATAGCTGTTTCTCGCGCCCAGTTAGCGCCAAAGCCACCGCAAGAGCCTGCTTCTTTTTTCCAAGTTCTGTAACTCGTGTCCACATTTGGACTTCATTTTTCCAGCTTTCCAGATTTCATATAATTTGCGGCAGCCATCTTCTGCTACCATGTGAAACAAATGTCCAAACTGTTCTGTGATGCACCCTGGGTCTGTTCGAATAGGCTTAAAATGCTCCCTTCCTTCCTTCCTTCCTATTAAGAGAGCAAGGACTGTTCAAAATGTCTTAAACCTTTTCTTCCGCTTTAGTAAGATACCTTGAAATACGTCACATAACGGTCATTTTTCAAGAGAGCATATGAGCTGCCTTGCTGTCTTATGGCGGCAGGTATTACCCATAACTCTCTGCGCCATTCCCTAACCGGAGACAAATAAAAAAAAAGATGGCGGATGAAATCGTCGAAGTTCCACAAAAGTATTCACCGATGTACGTTTCTTTGCTTTTTTTGGTCATTTTTTTTTTTTTAAGTTACCGAGAAATAAACAGTGTACTATGTACTTATGTCATGATTGATTAACAAAAATAGTCTGTTTCGTTAGCGATGTATCCGTTAGCCAGGTCGCTAACAGTAGCTGCTAGCTAGCAAACAAGCACACACAGCATGATGACACAGCGTCATGTTGCCGTACATCCTATCTTAATAGACTGTTCGAAATCAACGGTTTTTGAGATACCTTCCCCCGAAAGGACCTGTCTCGTCAGACACCTGTCCAACAAGAGATCAAGGATTAGACAGCTATCTAAGAATCCGAACACAGCCCCTATATGAGTTATAACACCACCTATTTTGGGCCCCATAGTGACACCTTTTACTAACATGCCTATTACATGTAGAGCAACACTATGCAACAATTAGCCACTTTTCACACTTTTTGTGTAGGAGCAGTCATGCAGCCATAATCTAAAGGTCAAAGAGCAAATATTATTAACTGTTACTATGTGACAGAGTAAAAGTACAACTTAGTGGACCTATGGAAGTACAGAGAGTAGCAACATGTAAATATGTTAAATATGCCAAAAGTAGCTTTTAGTCTATCTGGGCTGTGATTTTACAAACTTAAAGCTCAGCAGAATTCTGGGATATTCTATCTTGGCAATGAGAGATATGGAATTAACCACTGGGCTTTGGCCATAGTAACCATCCATTTAGAACTAACCACTGGGCTTTGGCCATAGCAATAACCCATTTAGAACTAACAACTGGGCTTTGGCCGTAGCAACCAACCATTTACAAACTAGTCGCTTTTTGACTAAATTCGCCGTTTTCCACCGAAATATGTAATTTACGCGAATCGTGTAGATACAAAGAGTTTTTATTTTGTTGAGGGGGGGTTGAGAGTTGCCACAATTTCCCATGGACTGGACTTTCAGAAACAACGGAATGGCTATCTTCTTGGCCAAACACAATCAAGATAAGACAGCATTATCTTCTTTCCCATGGATGAAGGCAACTATCAGAACTAGATCTTTTTCGATGGACACAAGCGTTAGTTTTGAGGTAAGTCTCGTTATCTGCCAACAACGTAATATGCTGTGTAACTTAACGTTGCTATAATATGCTGTGTAACTTAAACTTGATTTGGCGTTAGCCTACAATGACACTCAGTTCAATGTGAATCATTTTGGGAAGGCTATCTCCACTGCATCCGTATTGTTATTTGATATTAATGTATGTCATTGTTGTAAGATAAGAGAGAAATGAAAACGAACATGTAGTGCTAATGAAACAAGACACACCGGTGTCTAGTTTAATGAGTAGTGGGCTAATGTCAGGCTACATAGTAGAAGGCTACATTACCAGGATAAATTGTACATGTGTGTTTAGTCAATTTACAGTTGACTGTAGATTACATTTATTGCAATTAAGCTACACTCTAACAGCATTACAATAACAATGGTAGTTTGTGAATATTAAGCCAAACAGTCACAGGGTAATATTAAAAGGCAGGGTATTTGCAAAAGTTTTACTGATGAAAATCTAATAATGTTTTCTTTGTCTAGTTCAGAGGTCTTCAACCGGGGGTCCGTGGAGGTACTGCAGGGGGTCCGCCAAATTATTTCATCTGAAGCATTTTTTCCCTCTTCCAAAAATTAAAAACGTCCAAAAGACTACATAAACATAAACAAAACGTAAACATTGCTTTCTATTCCTTAAAATAATACATAGGTTACCCATGAGTCTTCACGCGATCATTTGATCATAATGGCAACATATGCACTTTTATCTACATTTAGCTATCTAGTGCCAAAAGACGTTACCTGCCATAACCATACAATTTGAAATAATTGATCGTTTTGTAATTTCTCGGAACAAAAGCTCCTCATCAGACACCACTGATGGCGGTTCAGATGATCTACCTTCAGAGGATGCCAACACCCCTTCTATGAACAGCCAAAAGCGCAAACGGGAGAAGACACGTAAATATTCAGAGAATTATCTGAAGTTTGCCTTCACCTACAAAGAGACCGATGATGAAGAATTAGCAGTGTGCGTGGTTTGCTCTTCCGTGCTATCAAACGAAACTATGAAACCATCAAAGCTGCAACGACACTCAAAGACAACCCATGCTCACTTGAAAAAAAAAAAACATTTAATATTTCACGTTTAAAATCTTTTGAGGGCCAGCAGACCTTGATGAGACAATCAGCCAAGTGTGCGAGCTAGCTTTAAAAGCCTCTTATCAAGTTGCATTACGTGTCGCTCAGACCAAACAGCCATACATAATTGTGGAAAGTTTAATATTGCCAACAGCTAGTGATATGTGCAAAACAATGTTTGGGAAGGATGAGTAGCTACGTAAAAAAAACTGAAAAGCATCCCAATGCTCAATAATGATGAATTGGCAGCTGATGTGAGGGCACTACTAGTCGCAAAACTCCCAAAGTCAGATTATTTTGCACTACAATTAGATGAATCCACGGATGTGTCAAACGACGCTCAGCTTTTAGCTTTTTTGTGATTTGTCGACCAAAATGAGATGCAGGAGGAATTTCTATTCTGTAAGCAGCTGCCTGGAGGTAAAAAAAAGTTCAGAGATTTTCAAAGGGATCGACAATTTTTTCCGTGAACAGGATATACCCTGGCCAAAATGTGTCGCGATGTGCACAGACGGTGCAAGAGCCATGTATGACGCACTGCATGCTTCATAGGGAGAATGTTGTTGCCAAAGACACGAATGATGAATTCTCAAACATCAGATCTCTCACTAGGTCATCCATACTTAAGCTTCTCAAGCTACTAAATTCTTTGTCCCTCCCTAATTGAATACAGAGTGATGGCTAACTGTAAGGGAGAAAAAATGTCAATAATAAACAGAATAAATTTAAACGAGTTGTGTGTCACAGATGATTTGTAATTCTGTTCAAACATGTGTAGGGGAGTGTGTGTGTGTGTGTGTGTGTGTGACTGACACTTAGTTCCAAATAAATGATATGAATAGCAGGCCCAAATTTGGGGCTGCGGGGGTGGGGGTCCCTGCTCAGTGTCTCTCTCAGCCAAGAGGTCCTTGGGCTGAAAAAGGTTGTAGACCCCTGGTCTAGTTAATGGTGCTGTCATGGCAAAAAGTGACCGGGTGCCAAAAAGAGCCCGGGTGATGTAATATTGGCTTTCGAACGACTCTTGAGTGACAGTTACTATACCAACGCTAGCATTACGTAACCCGGGCACTTTTTGGTCAGTCTCAAGAGTCGTTCGAAAGCCATCAACTACTTGTTTAGTCACTTAATATTTTGTCTAAAACTATTGAGTATTCCGTTTTAGCTACACCTGCCGGTATCCTGTACGTCAACATTTGCAGTCAATACTACTTTTTGAATCGCTATATATTGTGGCTAAACAAATATTTACCCGGTAAATAAAGTGTTCCATTTTAGCCGTTTACATCATCATTTGCATTTCAATTGAAATTAGTAGAAATTCGTTTTTATAAAAAGGAGAAAATAACTGACATACAGTGCTTGTTTATCTACCTTTTTAGCAGGCCAGCCAGTTAATTTTCTAACATCTTAAATAATATACGGTACGATGCTTGTTCATATACCTTTTAAGCAAGCTAGCCAGTTAATTTAATAACATCTTAAATAATATATGGTGCTTGTTCATCTACCTTTTAAGCAAGCCAGCAAGTTCATTTGCTAACATCTTAAATACTATACGGTGCTTGTTCATCTACCTTTTTAGCAAGCCAGCCAGTTCATTTGCTAACATCTTAAATAATTTAAGATCTACCATAATTTGTTGATATAGGCCTATTTAGAAAGACTTGGGAGAGTTCATACTAGCTTGCTAGCTATACACGACTAAGCAAAATAATGTGCCCCAGCTAACTGAGGAATTGCTAATCGCTAATGAGATGCTAGGGGCGAAACCGGTTGAAATTGACTTACTTTGACACTATAACAAACTTGTGAGTCAACAACTTTCCTAACACAGTCAAACATCAAGCACATGGTTGTTTTGCTTGGTTTATTGCAGGTAAAATACAGGCAAGCTGGTCTCAGGTAGCGAAGTATAATGCGAGATGCTCTGGGGTAAATCGATTTATTGAGGTAGTCTGACTTCCAAAAAGAGCCCGGGTGACGTAATGCTAACGTTGGTATAGCAACTGTCACTCAAGGGTCGTTCGAAAGCCAATATTAGATCACCCGGGCTCTTTTTGGCACCCGGGCTCTTTTTGCCATGACAGTTCCCGCTACTCTTGCCGAACATTCACTTTCTTTTACCTTTGCACCAGTGATGATCAGGCCCAAGCGCTGGCTGAAGGCAAAGTAGCTCTGAGTGGGCTGAAGCTGTCACGCACTTACAAAATGGTGCATGGATTGGGATGATATGTTAATAAATGTCTCTTTTTATACCCGAAGCAAATGTTGTCTTTTACTTGGAGTACACCAGAATGCTTAATTGACATGTTAAAATCGCAAAAAAATTATGGGGTGATGTTTTGTGACCTTTTTCAGCCCTTGAGTTTGCAGGTATGCATTAAGAACTAACAACTGGGCTTTGGCTTGTGATGGAAATCTGATAATTACCAGTCTAATGAGATCAGTCTTATAATAAGGGATACAGTACCAGTCAAAAGTTTGGACACACCTTCTCATTCAATGGTTTTTCTTTCTTTTTTTCTACATTGTAGATTAATATTGAAGACTTCCAAACTATGAAGGGACACATGGAATTATGTGGTAAACAAAAAAATGCTCAACAAACCAGAATATGTTTTGTATTTTAGATTCTTCAAAGTAGCCACCTTTTGCTTTGATGACAGCTTTGCACACTCTTGGCGTTCTTTCTATCAGTCACCTGGAATGGTTTTCCAACAGTCTTGAAGGTGTTCCCAGAGGTGCTGAGCACTTATTCGCTGCTTTGCCTTCACTCTGCGGTCCAACTCATCCCAGACCATCTCAGGTTGGGTGATTGTGGAGGCCCGGTCATCTGACGCAGCACTCCATCACTCTTCTTCTTGGTCTAATAGCCTGGAGGTGTGTTTGGGGTCATTGCAGTGTTAATTTTGGCAGCTATTTTTGATTTAGTCTTAGTCTTTAGAAGAAAATGCATATTAGTTTTAGTCACATTTAGTCATTTTAATCCTTCTTAGTTTTAGTCTAGTTTTCGTTGACGAAAACTAGACTAAAATGTAATTAGTTTTAGTCTAGTTTTAGTCACATTTAATACCCATATTAAACAAATTTTCTTCCCTTCTCAGGCCCAGGGACCCCCTGTGTTGTGTCTACCGGCTTCTCTCCTTACCGGCTTCATGGAGGTTGCATAATAGTCTAACTTGCAGTACTTAGGTTGTCCATTAGATATCCCTCCCAGGATAGGTCTATAGGATGTGACGTATGTAGGAGGAAGGGATGAGTTATCTAACTAACTATCTATCTATCTATCTAATCGAACTGTCTATCTCCGTTTCCAACAAAAAGAAACAAAACAGTCTTTCTTTGTCTACAGTTGGTCTATTTATTTTCTGACAAATAAAACGTAACACATATTTACATAAAACACATCACACATATCTCAAACTTTTAACAAACAGTGTTTATGTGTGCGTGACTGCGTGCGTACAAAAAAACACGTTTTGTGTGTGTATGTGTGCATGTAGGCTCGTTGTTTGTGTTTTTTTTTTTTATATATATATATGTGTGCATGGATGTGTGGGTACAAGAAATAAGTTGTTAAACAGAACAGTGTAACAACCACACAAAAAAACACACACACGCTTTAGCAATTAGATGGGGCAGTCTTAACAGCAACATGAACCCCCCACCTCGAGTTAGCAGAATGACGCTACCCATCTCTATTACGTTTGAGGAAAGCTCTTCTCTCTAAAATGAGCCTTGCTCTATTTCGCCGACCACGAGTGAGGTCTCCTGTTATACTAAAAACCCGCTCAGCAAATGCTTGGGATGCTGGCATTGCCAGAAGGTCAAAAGCAAATTGTTTTAGGGTCTGGTACAGAGTAGAACCCTGTGCGGCCCAAAAGTCAATAGCGCTCTCTTCATGTATGGGCTGAGAAAGCTGCTCCTTGAACTTTTGTAGCTCTTGCCTGACAGAGGGCTTTGGTCTTAATGGCCGGCTTGTACTTGCTTTTGAAAAGAACCGGAATCTTGGACGCTTTGAAGATGGGGATGTCTCTGGTGCCTCCCTTCTCTCTTCTTCGTCCTCATAAGCATCATCCTCCTCCTGTGGTGATATTGTTTGAGAATGTAATCTTCTGCTCTTCTCAGAAGCCCCTGAATTTGCATGTCCTCATTCCCAATGAGGGTTTCAGGTGAAACAGTTGTATCCAGTAAGCATGCAGCAATGGCGAGGGGCGAGAACTTTGAATCTGTTGGATCAAGGAAGCAGCTGAAGCGCTGTTCCATGTTTGCCTTCATTTTTCCAGCTAGGTCCCTGTAGCCAGTGCCCTGGGGGAACTGGGACAGGTGAGCACTCAGGTCCAAGAGGGCGGGCACCATTAGGATAGGGACATGGTGTCGCTCTGTAGCATCTTAGTATGCTCTGTGAAGGGGAGGAGCAGGTCTCTGAGAGCAGCCAGCTTCTGCCACTCATTGGGCAGGAGACACTCCCAGTCCATCCCATCAGCAACCTGGACAATTGGGTCCTTCACTTCAAGAAGGCGGGAGACTATCTGATATGAGCTGGACCATCTAGTGACGCAGTCTTTGACCAGAGTAAGTCCACACAGCTGGAGCAGATGCTCAGTTGCTACAGAGGACTTGCGGAAGTCCTTTTACTCTGTCAAAGAGTCGTTTTACACTTTGTTCCTTCTAGGTCATGTTCACCACGAGTTGCAGCGTATGTACAATGCAGGGTGTCCTCTTTATGGCTCCGTACCTAGATAGATAAGACAAACAGACAAACATAGAGAGAAGACAGGCAGTTTATTAATCATCCAAGGGAAATTAAATTGCCATGAGCAACACAATGCAATCACAATATACAATGTATTAACACACATCATCATAACAGCAAAGAATGAATAACCAAACATAGCTCAATGACAGACATTATCTAGCCTACTACTAAAACAGCTACAAACTAAAATAATTTACCTTTGCTCTTCATCACCCTCCTCAGATTCTTCATCACTGTTTTGGACTTCATCATCCTCAGAGCTTGGCTCTTCGTTTTTGAAAGCGGCAACCATGTTGCTCCTGTTGTCTGTTATCACAGTCAGAATTTTTTCTTTAGGTATTCTTTAGGTATTCCCCAGTCCTCTGTGCATCATGTTTTGATGCACTCTGCAGTGTGTGGGTGGGAGATCTGCTCAAGCCTCAGCAGTATGTGTGTTGACCTGTTTTGCTGAGTGCAATAGTAGCATGCACTAATGGCAAGGAATGCTGCTGTGAGCCCTTTTTTTGTCCATATGTCCAACCCAATCGTGACTTTGCGTGCTGTGGCGAGTTTGTCTTTAAATTTCTGCCTTTCGGCATTGTAAAGTTTATCAACTAAATTTGTTATTTTAGCTTTCTTGGGAACGGTGAACCTCTTATCAATGGTCAGCATCATTTTAACAAAATCTTCGTCCTGAACCGAACGGGTAGGTAGGCCAGTGCGTCCAATCCACTGGGCAATAGCAGATATACTAGGATATATACAGATCTCCTAGTTGTTACAATGTAGTTGTGCCACTAGGTGGCACTCTAATGATATGTTGTATGTAGCCTAATGTATACTGGGAACGCTAGAGTAAGAGCGAGCACGAGGAGTTCGTATGTAAACTGTGTAAAATATGTCTAAATGAGAAGCCTGCATTAAAGCTGCATCTGGCTCACTCAAGCTAGAGTTGTTGCATCTGATCATAAAACACTACTATGTGCCTACCGCTGAATTCCAATCAATTAAATGTAAATAATCTTTTTACAACAATGCTTAATTAACAGTTTTACCATTAAAATATAAGAGAATATCAAGTCTATATCAGGTGCCTTTTGAGGTTCGTCGTGTTTTTCCCACTGATTTTAAAACCGCATGATTTATCTCCAGTTATTACGGTGCATTGGGTTTGGTTTTCTGTCACCATATATTTGAAGTGTGTCCAAATATCCATTCTTTTTTTCCGTCCAGATGCTTGACCTTGTCCTTGAGCAATGTTGAACCAGTCGCTAGGGCTTCACTTGCGTGTCTGGACATATCAGAGGGCGTGGAGTATGGATACAGGACCCAGCAACATTCAACCAATGATGTTAGGTGCATGCAAATTTAGGAAAAAAAAAGTATTGTCACTTCGTCAAACACCAACATTTTCGTCTCGTCTCGTTAACGAAAGTTAAAATAGATTTAGTCATAGTTTTTATTTTCAAAGATCCGTTTTCGAAAAAATTTCGTCATAGTTTACGTCGACGAAATTAACACTGGGTCATTGGGCCTCATTCTCGAACATTTTCTGAAGTGTCTTCCAAAATGTTTCTTACGGACTTCGGAAGACCAACGTAAGAAAAGATCTCCGCCTGATTCATGAACGCCTGAAAATGGGGTTTTACGCAGCCAAAGTGTTCTCAGCTGTGCTCCCCCGTAATGAGGATTCTTAAATTGAAAGGGCGTTCTTGTGCACCTGGATTTGCATACATACACACCGTGCCAGCTCCTTATAAGGGCACGCAGCCGTAATGACGTGTGCAGTCAGAATCGACCGAATCCACACGAAAAAAATTGAAAACGACAGTCATGTCAAAGCGGAAAGCGGTCGAGTAAACGCAGATCTAACTTCACGGGTGCAGAGGTAATGTTGCAGAATGTAGATGTGTCCATTCTATTCCACTATGGCTATATCAACGCGATTGAGTTTAGTGCTTATTTATTTATTCACTTACATTTGCAGTGTTCGTGTGGTGCTTTTATTTATTTAAGGACATCACAATGCCTCGTAGAATCATGACTATAAATGTGAAACGTAATTGTTAATGATACAAATATTCTCGTATTTATTATCATTATAATTATTTAAATCTGAGGATGTCTGTAGAGTTGATGTGAAGGCAATCACCAACGATTTCTCACAAATTCAGCCCTTAACACTTCTAACACGGAGCGGCCCCGTGGGGCATCTTGTGTTTTTTTTGAGGAATTGCATTTAAGAAAACTTTGGGCGATTTACGACTGATATTTCGCGTTCTGAAAGTTCAGAACGAATCCCAGATGAGAGAACTTTCATGAATGTCCAAAAACATCGTAAGTGGAGTTCAGAAGAAATTCCTTCTTCTTAACTGCGTTCGAGATTCCCATTGTCCTGATGAAATACAAATGCTGGTCCCAGTAAGCGCAAACCAGATGGGATGGTATTTAGGGTTGTCACAATACCAAAATTATGACTTCGATACTATACCTGCCAAAATATCATGATACCCGATACTTACGATACGATACTGGTATATTTATCTATGATAGTAATAAACAAAACATCTGTAAGGTTCCCTTTATTACCAGCTTGTTCCTGCCCAGCTTTTTGAACACTTAACAAATGGCATTCATATAAGTATTAGCCCACAGCAAGATATTAATGAAAACTACATGGTGACATCATAGCATTGATTATACACGGCTATGTAGACCTATTGTCCGTATCTGACTATATGGCTACATAGTTATTTCCATAAGTATGAATTACATAATTTTACAGATGTGTGTTTGAGGTGGAAAAAAACCTAAAGCTATGTGGGTTGGGTATATTAAAGATGGACACATAATTAAAGGGCAATTTCTCCCCTTTATTGAAAAACAACAATGAAAAACATGCCACCACATACCTTTGCACCAATACACACATTACACTATGGCGAACAATGAGACAGCCTGTCTGTCTGGTAGAATTTTGAATTATGAATATTCACACTTGTTGCAACTTGCAACTATTGCAATTGTTTATGCACTTATTACAACTGAACTATTTACACACATTACAAACTATTTACACCCTAACAGAAACATGTCGTGGCTGATCATTCCATTTCTTTTTGTTATCAATGTATTTTCTGAGACTGATCATGGTCAAGCTCGATCTCAGCGCATGTACTGGTCTCTTGGTACTATTTAAGCCTCGTTCTTGTGGGGCGTTGTCCCATATTAATTACCCTAATCATCTGTACTTGGTCTTGTATCGACTACCCCCAGGGGGTCTATTTTCTGAGGCCACCTTTGACCTGACAACTGTCTCTTCAGAGAGCCAGACTTCTTGTCTACTGTACACTTGGCACTTTTTGCTATTCTAAGAGTTCCTTACTGTAAGCATGTCCTTATCTGGCACAAGTGTCCTTATCTATTCCTGTACTGTACCTTGCGCTGAGAACCAGTCCATTCCATATTCACATTAACATAAAAAATATCCCACAAACACTAACTCTATAAATTAACTGAAATATATTTTGTGATGGTCTTGTTAGCAACTGAACATGTTCTAACAAAAGAAATGATAATAGTCATGACGATAATGTGCATTGTCTCATTTTCTGGACAGTTCTTTTGCCAGATGAAGCCACTTGCTTGATGTTTGACTGTGTTAGGAAAGTTGTTGGCAACCTAGCCAACATGGCTATCACAATAACATGACAAAGAAGCCGACGCAAGAGCACTTAATACTAGCATCAGGGGAAACAAAAAACACGTAATACTAGCATCAATGTCCAAGCGTGTTATAACAAGCTTGCTAACATCGCTAACGACATGTATTGCTAGCGGCTAAACTTAACAAAACCTGTTGAAATTAGCTTACTTTGTTTATGACAAACTAGCAAGTCAACAACTTTCCTAACACAGTTAAACATCAAGCAAGTGCAACACAAGACAAAGCAGACATCCTCTTTTACTCGGACATGTCCTCTTTTCGAGACCTAAATATGTCCGGGTAAAAGAGGACGTCTGAACTAAGGCTACTCGTGTTAGGCTGTATATGGGTGAGCTTGAGGGTGTTCATATTTATTATCACATTTCCTAACCTGTCGTTCTTTGAACTCTCTGAAAAGTTTGGGGTTCGGTCTGATAGGTGCTTAGCCATATTAGACGTGTTCCCTCCTTTGCCTGAGTGGATTTGAAGGGTCTGTGTGTGTTGATGGGTTTTCCTTCAGTGTCTGCTTCGTACCCGAAGTATTTGCATGTGTGAGAGCTGGGCAGCCCCGCCCTTGCAGTCCGGTACCGGTACCAAAAATATGCGAAATCGTATCGTTTTTAACGTAAGGGTACCACGGTAACTTTCTAGTACCAGTACACCGTGCAACATTAATAGTATGCCTTGAATTTTGAATAAATCACCAACAGTGTCACCAGCAAAGCACCCCCACACCATTACACCTTCACGGTAAAAACCATCCGCTCACCTTTTCTGTGTCTTACAAAAGACACGGTGGGTGGAGCCAAAAATCTCAAATTTGGACTCATCAGACCAAAGTACAGATTTCCACTGGTTTAATGTCTATTCCTTGTGTTTCTTGGTCCAAGCAACTTACAAATGAACAAACACTTCACCCAGAAGTGACTAATGTGGCCATAACTATAGCATATGCTCTCTACCATTAAACCATTTTATAACTTAATGTACAATGAACTAAAAAAAACAGACAACTTCAATCTTTGCAAAATTCATATGTTAGGTGTTGCATTGCAAAAGAAAAGACAAATGTATGACACCTTTTACAGTACATATTGAAATACAAAACAAATCCAGGAAATATGAAATTCAGCTATTTGTCTCTATGCTGATTGGAGTGAGGGCAGTAGAGAGGGGAAGATGGTTATACCCCAATTAATAGTCCCACTACGCCACCCCAGGGAAACCTTATACCAGTAGGCCCCAGGGAATGCCTTAGAGTAATTTCAATTAGACACAGGCCCAAACAGGTTCAAATGCACAAGGCGACAGATGTGGATTCCAGTTCAAGAATTTTTATTGATAATTAAGGGAAAGGGGAGTTAGAGAAGTTGATCGTGAAGTAACCTGAACACATGACTCACAAGTTAGCAAAATACAAAAATATATGTATTGAATATTATTTATGCCAGTAAGGCTAAAACAGGGAACATTGGATATACCCGGGCTGGAGTGCATCAGACGTGGGAATATTATCCACATCGTACTGTATTGAAAGAAAGAAATAGGCATTGCAAGGTAGGGCTTACCTGAGGGATGCAGATTAGCAGACGGCGTGCTATGGGATCCACACCACTCACACGTGCACACACTCAAGGAAGTGGTTGTAAGGTGAACTATTCCATGCCAGGTCACAGGTCCTTACTATGATCATCAGTTGGATCAAAACCCATATACTAGAACTTGACTGCTATGTCGGCATAACAAAAGCATAAAACAAACATACCTAAGCAGATGAGGCTAGAGACATACCCACCTGGAATGGCGAGATCAGCGGCTAAGTATTGTCCCTCACTATAAATGTAAATAACCACTTGCCATTTAAGGTTAATTTGTGCCGAATTTTGATATGTGCCTAAATGACAACTTATTATTTGAAGAATGTATAGAGGCCTTATGCCACCTTCTGTCTTATAGATACACAGGACTTTTACTTTTATTTGTTTTTATTTTGACAGTTGGGTGTAGTGGTTCACCTATGGGGGAGGGGGGGTGATAACAGGGGACAAAGGGTTATAGCAAGAAAGAGGCTATCTGGGGGGAAGGAGTTCACATGCTAATTGTTCAGGTCTCAGTGAGACGGACAGAGTATACATACAAGGGTATGAGTTACAGATACAAAATAAGGCTACACTTAGTTCATGTATCTTACAACAACAGAATAGCAATAGTTCTGGTTCCATCATACTGTTATGCAAGGGAAGAAAATAAAAGTTCACCAGCAGTAAGTTTCATGCCACATACGGGGATCCGTTACAATAACGCATTTTCCAGTATTAACGTAGTGTGAAAAAGGTTTGAGCAGTCAGGGACAAGGACATACCCAAGGTGAGCAGAAGAAGGAAGGCTACAAGTGCAGGGCTACAAAAACCAACAAGAAAAGATAATAAGTAAAAGTTATCCCACTCGCCAGCGAGCAAAAACCTACCCGGCTAAACAGGAAGCCAACCAACAGCAGAGGGGGGTGGTTACGGACACCGTCACGAATGCACACCACCTTGGTGGAGGCTACCAATGACAAGGAGATTGGACTGATTGATGGTAAAAGCAGGAAGTATAGGGGTAACGGCACTAACCTACCACACTAATGCCCTGTTCGAATACTCTTAAAAGTAAGATAGCTGTCTTACTACCTTGGTGTCTCGTCAAGACAGCTGTCTTGCGTAAGATATTTTTAAGGGTGAAGGTATCTCCAAAAAACGTTGTTTTCGAACATTCTTTTAAGATAGCGTGTATGATAACATGTGACGTTGGTACGCTGAAAGAACGTAGCTTACTTACGTACCTTACGTAGGCTAACGTGCTAATGTTAGAAAGTTGGCTGACTGACGCCTCGCAAATCACATCAACCATTATTGCTGGTTACAATAACGGTGTTATCGGATAGTGCAGTGTCTATTTCGTGGTAACTTTTGAAAAATCTAAGTGCGAAAACGCTGACAAATTTACATTTACATACAAAACACGACCGTCAGCGGAGTTTGGTCCGCCATCTTTGTTTACAATTTGCAGTTGCCGGAGGGACTGGGCGCACAGGTTTATGGGTAATAGGCAGCATTGACAGAGCGCTCACACGGTTCCGTCGCAATGCGTTGCGCCAACTGATGGCGGAGGAGGAGTCTAGCGCATGGGCTTGTGTTGATACCAGAGATGTTATAGTGAGATTGGCAGGTCAACAAACCAATCACGCCACTAGCAAGCTGTAGCAGTAGCAGTAGTAGCATGTCGTCAGTAGCAGTAGCAGTAGTAGCATGCTAACATTAGATAGGTCACAAAGACACCTCGCAAATCCTATCAGACGTATTTAAGGAAGGTAGTAAGATCGCATTTTAAGAGAATTCGAACACCTAGCCTAAATTGTCTGTGGTATACTATATTACCAAAAAAAGTCTGCAGACACTTTTTATTAACAGTACAGTAAACAACAATACATGAGAAATGTCCTGCAGCCCTAACGGCGTTGCAATGCATTGATCCAACGGATGACGGAGGAGGAGTCTGGCGCATGAGGTTGTGTTGATACCAGAGACGTTCATAGTGATATTGACAGGTCAACAAACCAATCACGCCACTAGCGAGCTGTTTACCTTGTGGGTAGTAGCATGCTAACATTAGATAGCTGGCTCAGAAATCCCCTCAGACGTATTTTTCAGTTACAATAAGGGTTTTTTACATTGTACAGTGTCTATTTCTCGGCAACTTTAAAAAAATCTAAGCAAAAAAGTCAAACAAACAACTTTTGAGTACAAATACGACCACCTACGGAGACATAATGCAATCTGATTGGCTAGCACCTGTGCTGTCGTATTTTAATGAAAAGCGATTTGATTGGCTGACGTCCAGTGGCTGACTTTGAAGCTGCCTGCTCTACATGTTCTGAAATGACTACTCTGCGGGAACAGTTTCATCGTGGCTGGCCACTCTCCATCAGAGCAGTAAACCAGGACATGACTCCCTACTACAAGGTGAGAGATGAGCTCTCAGTTAAAGACAATTTCATTTTCAGAGGTTCAAGACTCCTAGTGCCAACCTCTGTACGCCAGACCTTGATAGCCTTGGCACACGAGAGTCACCAAGGAGTTGTACGCACAAAACAGCGCTTGCGAGAACTATACTGGTGGCCAAGAATGGATTCGGAGGTCCAGACCTGCATAGTCTCCTGCGTTGCCTGCCAGTCGAATGATACAACTGCATTTACTCACCCTGTTCCTCTGCAACCTGTCCAGCTCCCTGAAGGTCCTTGGCAGAAACTTGGCCTCGATATTGTCGGGCCATTTGAAACAGCTTCCCCTGCCTGCCGCTATGCTATAACACTATTCCAAGTGGCCTGAGCTTGCCTTCTCTCACAGCGCCACAACAGCAGATGTCATAAAGTTCCTGATGTCCACATTCAGCCGCCATGGCAATCCAGAGAACATTGTTACTGACAATGGGCCTCAGTTTACGTCAGCTGAGTTTGCAAAGTTCATGGAGACACAGGGCATTCGTCACATTCGCACATCAGTGTACTACCCTGCAGCCAATGGCGCTGTGGAAAGATTCCATCGCTCCCTGAGAAGCTGCCTACAAACAGCCATCCTGCCACTGACGTTGCCTCTCGAACATTTTTTCAACTCTCACCACAAGCAACGCAACGGAACCCAACTAGTGGCGGCGCCAGACATTTTTTTCTGCAGGTGCTATGGGGGAGCTCGCCGTTTTAGCGAGGGTGCTATGAAATGAGGGTGATAGCCTATGTGTCACATGGTTCTCTACTACTACAACAACTCCCGACCATATCGTCTATCATCTGTTTACATGTTTGCTCTCTGACGCGTCTTTTGGGGTCCATGAAAAGCGTTAAACAATCCAATTTTATTATTATTATCATTATCTAGGCTACTTCCGCGACAGTCACTGACAAAGCCATACAGCATGTTATAGAGTCTGCAATCCCAAATACTTAACTTACTTTGAAACACTGGTAGTGAGGGTTAAAATTGGGCGACAGGTGACCACTACCATGTCAGACAGAGTGAAATGAATCTTGGAATAGCAGATATAATTAACTAAAACAGTCAAGGAGTCAGAAATGCGTTTAAAAGGTTATTTTTGTTCACAATCATCAATAATCACATAGAACCTTATGTATACCTAGCACAAATACAGACTGCTTGTCCTAGGCTAAAGAGTCTCAGATTTTTTTTTAAGGTGGCTCCAAACAAAATCCAAAAAAGAGGAAAAAGGCAAAAAGTTTAAATCTTCTGCAAAAAAGGGCATCTTCGCTGCTAATTAACAGAAACGAGTCTTTAGCTAAACAGGGCAATCAAAGCATGCAACAAATCAGACAGCTTTCATTAATGTTACACAGCTAACAATACCTTAGTTACATTGTACTCCAACCACGCAAACTGTTCCAACCAGCTTTTACAAAAACTCCTTTGTTGGACTCCAAACATGCGAGGTGGATATTTCTGGAGTTTTGCGTTCATGCTAATGTCACTGATGCTGCTAGCACCATGGTTAGCACCCTCAGTAGTGGTCGTGGAGGGTTGACCTCCTTGACTACAACGTTCCTCTCCTTAAGAATCCACACTAGATACCTCCTGGAATTTCTCGTTTCTTAATCGTTCTTCCAAACGTGGACATTTAGGTAGCAAAAACCGATGCATTGTTAACTTGAAACTACCACACACTAGCTGCTTTCTCCTTCAACTGTTCAGTAACGTGCAACGTGAAAATTGGGTCAAAGTAATGACAGAATGATTGCTCTGTGTCTAAAACAATCTGTTAATTTCAATCTATTATTATTTTCTTTTGTGAGTTAAATATTATTATCACACAATAAATAACGCAGAATGAAATGAAATAACAATAATAAATAAACCATTATTTTCTTGGGGGTGCTATGGCTAATCCAGGGGGAGCTAGAGCTCCCCTAGCCCCCACCTGGAGCCGCCCCTGAACCCAACGGAGCCATAATTCAGTTCGGCAACGGATGACGTCACCCCATTCAAAGTGAATGGGAATCCGTCAACGATAACGGATCAGCGCATTCCAACGCAACAATGTGAGCAAGCATTATGCTAGTTTTAGCTAACACACGACACCGCAAGAGCTAGCATGACTTAGCTGCTTAATACATAAATTCTCTTATGACATTTAGAAACTAGAAACAGAGAAATTCTACGTTATTACAAATTCTCGGGCAGTATAAAGTTTACTAACATAAAACCTTTACTTACAGAGAAATAATGTCCAAAGCTCAAACGTAAAAGAAGGCTTTTGAAGGAGGAATTCAGCTGCATTCAACGAAAGTGTTCTCTCGTGGTAGCGTAGCTATGTCAGTTATCGGCCAGTTTGTTAAAAAATCTATATGCTAAGTCTATTTATGGATTAATGTTATGTATTAGCTTACCCAAACGAATGGTTTTCGAGACAGATATTTGTCTATTTGAACTTGCAAGAAAACATGTTTCTTAATATTACTATTAATGTTTACGGTGACACGTTACATGAGTACGTTTGCGCTTATGTTAGTTATTGGTCACTCCCACTTCGTTCCACGTACCACGTTGGTTTCCGAGATATTAATATGCATGCTTTTACATATACTGATCTATGTTCTATATCAGGGGTGCCCAAAAATTCTTTCTTGTCAGGGGCCAAATATTAATCGGTCGAGGGCCGAGGGCCAAAACCAAAGGTTCATGTTAGGTCATGCCTCATTACATCGAAATGTATTACATATTTGTGCAAAACTAACATTAACATTTAACATTATTAGTACTATACATACCCCCAAACTCTGTAGGGGTCTAGATTTTTGGGGGGATTTTAACATGTAAATTAAGCATTCTGGTATACTCCAAGAAGAAAATAAAGGGAAAAGACAACATTTGCTTCAGGTAAAAAAAGACAAATTTATTAACATATACTAATTTAATATCATCGGTTCCCAAACTGGGGTACGCGTACCCCCAGGGGAGAGAATGTCCGCGATAACGGAAAACGGACGAAATTCGCGGAATGTACCCTTTGAAACAGAATTGCAACTTTCAGACGGAAACATCATTTTGTGCATCAAAATCGCCCAAATTCCCCTGTATTTTGCCCTGCAAGCTGTATTTCTTTCTAATAAACACAACAACGAACCCAACGATGAACAAGCATTAATTAAAAAACAAAACCACTGAGAAAATGTGACGTCTGTGCTGAACTTCGCTCCGGGCACGCCCCCCGTTTTAATGGCTGACACACACACCTCAACACATACAGCCTGTAAAATGAATTCGCTCATCTTCCCAATCGCCTGCAAATAATGTTTTTTAAGTCTTCTGTTCTGTTGATGGCAGGCAATCAGGTTTGGGTCACTTGTGGCACATATTATTCACTCATTTTAAGCCATAAATCTACCTCAGGGAATAAAACGGAATTGTGAAAAGGAAAACTTTTTTCTTTTTTTTTTTAAACGGGGGGCGGTACGTAGCTGGAGATTGAATGTCTGAAGGGGTACGGGACTGTAAAAAGTTTGGGAACCACTGTTCTAAACATATCAGGTTGGAACTTGAAGCCACCAGATACCACTTTTGAGTAAATGTATCGTGTGATTGGCACAGTGGTTAGTGTTGTTGTTGTTGTAGTTGGATTTGTGGGTCACTTTGTCTCATTGATAGCCCATATACAGCAGTAATAGTGGGAAAATGTCTTCAGTGACAACTACATCTATGTTTCCTTAAATCATGCACATTTCAATGCAAATGCTGTTGTACAGTTGTATAGTATAGTTGGTAACAAGGCCACACACAAACAAAACAAAACAGGAAACTGAATACATTTATGAATACATCAGCAAAATTAATCTGTCTTATTTCAAGTGTATCATTTAATTTGTCTGTCAAAATACGGCATCTTTCCATCTACAATGATCTACATTTTGTCAGTTTTGAACTGAAAGTTAACTGTTTTGAACAGAGTATCTAAATGTTGGCAAAAATTGCTGAGTTTTGCTAGTGATTAACATTGACTGAGACATATATTCATTTTGGGAAGAAGTGGTCATTGAATGCATTTTGTATCAAAGGAATGCAAAAGTATCCACAGTTCAGTTCACATAGTCTACTGATATGGTGAATGTGTTTTGAGGGTAACTGTGAAAATGAAAGATTGTGAAATTTTTCACCTTCTAATATTCACTCTTGGCTAAGTTGTGCTAGTGGGAGATCTTTGTATGATCATGACGTCGTTCTGTTTACATTTCCTGTAAGTCTGTTAGCAGTAGCATTAGCATTTATTTAGCTTCTAATGTTCAACACTTTTGTCAGGTTTGTGTGCAGTTGTAGGTGAAATTGGTACCAGCCTCACATGGGAGTACCAGACTATGTAGGTGCATTATCCTGTGAGCAGGCGCCGGGTAAATGTGGGTGCAATTGTGTGTAAATTGTGATATCGTCTTCACACGAGGGCCACCAATACACATTGGTACTGTCCTGACAGCAGCACCAATATGTTGGTAATATCACCCGGTTTTTAATGTAAATGGACAAACCAACTGAACTGATGTGAACTAAACTTAAGTCCCCTACCTTTCCAGACATCCCAGTCCCAGAGCATCTGACTGTGAGCTCCATCACTGCATCATCTGCTAGCCTCAGCTGGCTGGTGTCTCCTGAGATGAAACAGACTCCACACAGCTTCCTGGTCTCTTACCAGAGCGAAGGGACTGAGCTGAAGTCCATCTCTACTGGGTCATGCAGCACAGACATCACAGGACTGAAACCAGGAACTGACTACACTGTTAGAGTCTACACTGAGCTCCAACATGGAGTAAAGAGCCAGCCTGCCTCTGTTCAGATGAAGACAGGTAAGATCTTTAACTTAATGTAGGTACAATTGGTACTAGCCTCACCTAGGAGCACCAAACGAATGTAGGCACCTTACCTTGTAAAGAGGCACCCGGAAAATGTGGGTCTTCACAAGGGCCACCAAGACACATTGGTACTATCCTTACAACAGCACCAATATGTTGGTAATATCACCCGATTTGCCAGGCATCAACCATTCAACACAAAGGCAGTTCAACACCCTGAACACCTAGGGGGCACCACACAAATCGAGTGTCCTCCACAGTGGTCAAAATAAAGATAATCCACAAATCAGTCTCATAAAATATATTAAACTATCAATTTGGAACTTTGGTTGTAGTTACTAATTGAATTATTAATCAAGGTTACCTTATTAATAGCAAGGTTGAAGGTCTTTGGAGTTCTGAATAGAAAATGTTGGCAACACTCATTCTTGTGTAACATTAAATAGACCAGCGTAGTATTTATTTACACAATGATAAGAAATAACACACCATATGTAATCTAGCTAAATGTGACTAACTAATTAATTGAAGGTAGCAGTGGCGGCTCTTGAAAAAATTATTAAAATCAACAATATTCATTGACTGATCTTGAAAGTATTGGCTTACAAAAGCAAAATAAGTCATCACATAGAAAATAACTCCGTTTTAGTGCAAGACGCGAACATTCACATTGTGAAACCTATGAAAAGTGACAGTGGTATATAGAAATACAGACCACGATAGCCACCTCACAGCCTGCTATCCACGATTTTCTTTCGTACCAATTCTTGGATGTAGGATTTCTCCCCCTTTTGTAGAAAACCTTCTGAATGGATACATTTGGTCTAGGAAATCCTAGTTGTTTTATTGTCAATTTATCTTCATTAGTAGGCCGACTGAAAGGAGTTTCTTTCAAAGAGCGAATCGAGTTGTTGCACTGAACGTTAGCCCTCTCGACAGAATATGCCTTGGTCGAAGCTGTATGACGTCTTATACACTTTTACGTCCATTACTTATGACGAAAGCATGGAGGGGCGATCCCTCCCGGAAGCCATAGAGAATGCATTGAGAGCCCTGTTTTGTGAAAAAAAATGGATTTAACATGGGAGTCAATGAGAGAGGTCTGGGGCGATTTCCATTTTGCCCCAAATCGCCCAGAAGGAGCGGGGCCATTTAAAGCACGACTTTTGCCTGACTGTTGCCTGACTGTTACCTGATTGGACAATGACATTCAAAGGCAGATCAGACGGTCTAGTGGTAGAATCCGACAGAAAATAAATACCTCCTTTTCCCGTAGGCAGTGCGTCGCCCCAATCGCCCTATATGGACAAGCCGCCCCTGTGAAGGAGTATGTGTATGTGTAAGAGAGAGGGAGTGTGTGTGTGAGCTTGCGGGCTCGGGGTTGCGCTGTTAGGAGCGCGCCAGAAAGAATGTGTGTGTGTGTTCCTTTGTTTGATCACCACAGTTCCGCGTGCATGTGTGTTCGTGAACATACATGTGATGTGAGCAAGGACGAGCCTATATGCAACGCGAAGTTCGAGTGTTCCCTTTGCCTGTGTGGCTATGTGAAGGCCAATGTATCTGAGAGGCAATCCTAACGATAACCCTTAGATGGTGTGGGAAAGCCAACTACCAAATAACCATGAAAATATATATAAACAGTTATGGTTCAGTGAACAAAACAGATCAAATATATGAACAATGGGAAAAGTAAAGAGTCCTATGCTTAGCCAGGTTGTGAACAGCTAGATAGCTAAATGCCCAGTTAGGTTGGAGTCACCAGTCCTTTGGAAATGGAGTCGTGTGGGGGATCCGATGTTGATGGGGCAGAGAAGAGATGATGATGTCCGTAGATGGAGAAAGTTGTCCTTGCTGTGATGTTGTCTGTGTTACACTGCAGTTTAGGTCAGAGGATTTGAGCGCTTGTTCCGTTGCAGGTGTCCGCGATTTCGTGCTTTGTTCCCGTTGCAGATAGCTAGCAGGTCTCTTGTTAGCTGATTGCGCTAAACTTACTTAGTCTCTATTGGCAGTTCGTTTATGGTTAATGAGAAATCTTAGGCAAAAGTGAGAGCGTTGTTTGTTCTCTTTGTTGTCGGAGAACAAAGAGAGTAGGTCTTCACCGGTTGACGGTGGAGGGCGACACCGGAGGACAGAGAGAACGCAACATCTGTATAGACGTGGCTTTTGTCCAAAATCAGTGAGCGTGGTTAAGGTTGCATCGGGTTACAGTTTCACAGTAGGGCTGACTGTTTACTTAGGTTCCGAGTTCAACCATACGCACGTTACTGATTTTAAGTAAAAAACAAACACATTGTTCTTATTTAAACAGCTGAAACCTTTGTAATACAATTTTGCCTTTAAATTATCTTAAATAAGGGAAATATAGTTAATTTCTCAGTCAGCACTGGTGGGAGTGTGACAGTGTCGTCACAACAAATGAGTGATCTGACTGCCATACCATCGAGCCTGGCTCTTTGGCGTTGCGGTCAGAGTGCAGGTTTGGTACCCTGTAGACCCGGGTTCAAGGCCTGAAGTGACTGCTCTCTCGCTTTGCTACAAGGAAAAAGTTCACCGAACATTGTAATACTTATCAGAGACATACAGCGGGGGTCAAGGCTTTTAGATACTAAGACATAAAGGAGAGGGTCAGGGCTTTTATATATTAAGGCATAAAGATGGTTTCTTTTCAGCAAGAAGTTAAGTAAAGTGCTTAGACTGTAGACTGTTATTTACTACACTGTCAGCCAGAAACATGCATTCACAGGTGACTGGAAGAGTTCATTAGCGCCCCCTGTTGGGAGGAAAACCATTGACAGACATAAGGACAGTGGACATTTCAATCAGGTAGTGTAGTAAAACAAGACATAAAAGCAATGCAATCCAGTAACCCAGTACAAACAGCCAAATATGTTTTAACCCTTAGAACACCTCCTTCCTGAGCTGCTGTCAACCTTGGGCCTGGGGGATCTTCATGGAGGGAAACTCACACTCAGCTCAGTCCTGGAGATCAACAGTAACACACTGGCTGACAGACCAGCACAAAGTCTGAAGCAGCTACCATGGACCTTCTTAAGGAATCTGATGATGTCTAATTTAAATGCAAGAAATATCAAATGTGCACAAGACCAGCCCGTGTATGATTATAGTTTCACTGATGCTAATGCTGATTCTGATGCCATAAATCCTCTAGATTTGATCACTGCTCTTTTCCACTGCTCAGATCCTTTCCTGCAGCAGGAAATGGTCTCCAAAATGTCCATGTGCCAGTTTGCTGTTCCTTTGCTGCTGCCAAACTGTGACACACAGCAGAGCACTCTGATGCTGTGGGCCATGAGAGACCTGGTTAAAAAGTTCAGACCTCACTCTCCAGCAGGTGACAGGACATTTGTAGAGGGCAGGATAGTAGAAATGGACATCCCCATGCTGTCTTTTGTTAAACTAGGAGAGAGCAGTTTGCCCAAATCTCAAACTCTGAACAAGTTGCTCAGTAATCCTCATCAGCACAATAATGCATTTGTTCACCGTGACATGAAGTGTGGTGACGTGCCCAGGAGAATCTCAGATGGTCTGGTTGAAGTCAGCTGGTTTCTACCCTGTGGGAGCACAAACATTGACATGTTCACACAGCCAGTGGCCATAGCCAATCTGAGAGGAGATGGCAGGTTGTTTAAGACCCAGATGTCCTTCCTGTATGAGACCTCAGCTGCAGTTTTTATCTTCAGTGATGACCTAGAGGGAGACCTCAGCACTCTGAACAAAAGAGAGAGCAGAGCTGAGCTGTTCCTGGTCACCAACTCTCAGAGTAAGACCTTCAACATGGAGACACTCAGGGATACATGCATGAAGCACGAGGTGAAGGAGACCAATGTGATCATCAAGAAAAAGCAGAATGATGCAGACTTTGTAAAGGCTTTGCGTTTCCATGTGAGTGGTGCCATTGGAAAGAATCCAATTAAAATGAAAGTAGAAGACATGGCTGCTGTTGCACGACGTGTTGGTATTGTGGTTGATGAGGACTGCACTGAGTGTAAAAATGGCAGAGAAAATGCTGAAGGCATCACTGGAAGCATTCAGGATGTTGTGAAATTCAAGAAAGACCAGTTGCCCTTACATGGTGAAATCTGTAAGCAAATCAGTCAATTACAAAAAGAGAGATGCAGAATGCCTAATGCAGGCAAAGACATAGAGAGATACAAGGGTTCACAAAGGAATAAAGAAATAAAACTCAGAAAGGAACAGCAGGAGAAGGCTGTCTCAGAAGCCATGGTGAAATTCACTGTTGGAATCTCAGAGTTAGGAACACAGCGTCTCTACTTCCTGAAGTGGCTGAAGATTCAGCTGGACCACCTCTCTAGACATAACCTGTCCACACTGAGAGAGAAATACAAAGACTGCTGTAGAAACACACCTCAGAATAAGAAGCTGATTGCAGAGTTAGATGAGCAAATCTCCAACTGCTCGTTGGGTCTTGAGCACTTCTTCCGTGAGCAGGGCCAGATTTATGAGTGTGCTTGCTCCCTTCCAGAAAACAACCCAGCCCGACAACAAGTCCAGCACCTACCTGCTCTGTGTGCTCAGATGCTGCTGGACGGGTTTCCAGTTGAGCTGGTCGATGGAAACGCATCAAACATCCACATGAAGTGGATAAAAGAGGTCCTGACTCAGCTACATCAGCTGGTGGACACCAAGAGTGAGATCCTGGTGTTGACTGTGCTGGGAGTGCAAGGCACTGGGAAGTCCACCCTTCTCAACACCATGTTTGGAGTGCAGTTTGCAGTCAGCAGTGGAAGATGCACCAGAGGAGCCTTCATGCTGCTGATTAAAGTCTCTAAGGAACTCAGATCTGAGCTCAAGTGTGACTTCATCATGCTCATTGACACAGAGGGCTTCAAATCACCTGAGCTGGCAGCATTGGACACAAGCTACAAACATGACAACGAATTAGCAACGCTGGTCATATGGCTCAGTGACATCACCATCATCAATATTGCCATGGAGAACTCCACAGAGATGAAGGACATTCTGCAGATTGTGGTCCACGCCTTTCTCAGGATGAAGGAGGTTGGGAAGAGGCCCAGATGTCTGTTCGTGCATCAGAATGTGTCAGATATGTCTGCTCATGACAACAACATGTTAGACAGGAAGAAGCTAATGGAGCAGTTGGATGAGATGACCCGGGCAGCAGCTAAAATGGAGAAGAATGAAAATTATGCAAATTTCACTGATGTGATGGACTACGATCCTGACAAAGACAGCCACTACATCCCTGGACTTTGGCATGGAAATCCCCCAATGGCCCCAGTGAATGCTGGCTACAGTGAAGCTGTGTATGAACTCAAGAAGAGTTTAATTGGCTCCTTACAAACATCTGATAATATCAGGAACAATAATGCAACAGAGTTCCTCGAGTGGACTCAGTGTTTGTGGAATAATGTGAAAGTTGAGAACTTCATCTTTAATTTCAGGAACCGTTTGGTGGCAGACGCATACACAGATTTATGCACTCAGTACAACACTTGGCGGTGGTCTTTCCAATCTGAGATGAAGAACTGGCTTATAAACAAGGAAACAATGATATCCAATTTTGGAGTGACTGAAAAGAATGTCCAAATTAATCTCTTACGCACCAGCCTCACAGAGTTTTTACATGAGGCATCAAAGAAGCTGCATAAAGAAGAACAGACAATCCTGTCCAACCTTGACAAATACTTTCAGAAAAAGGACAGCAATGTCAGTTTAGTAGAGAAATACAGACAGGACTTCCACACAAGTGCCAACTCTCTCAGACGACAGATGGAAATGTCTATAAAACACTCTTTGGAGAAGGCTGTTGAAATCAGAGAGGGAATGGAAAAGGTGAAGAAAATCAAGGACAAGCAAATGGATATAACTGAGAAAAAGGTCTGTGAGCTGCTTAAAGAGTGTAGAGAGACAAAACCAGTTTTATCTGAGGATGGACTCGCTCGAGAATTTGAGAAAATGTGGGAAGGAATTATGTCTGAGATATCTGCAGTCAGAATGCCAGAGATAGATGTTTATCAGGATGTGGACCATCTGCTCTCGTCAAATTTAAGTTCAAAGAGTGGACGTGTCTCAGAAATGCTCAACACAGTTGACCTGAGATCTAGTGGAGAGGAGGAGTTCATTGTTAAAACTAACCAGACTTGCTTTAGAAAGTGTTTATGTGTCAATAACAGTCCCATCAATGCTATCCAAGAGATCTGTGATGGTATCATCGTACACTGTGACAGTCTTATTTCAAATCACATAAGCGACATGAAGAGAAACAACACAGATTACCATGAGACGTACATCAGAGAGCTCCTCAATGCTGTTGATGACCAGGTGAAAGATCATCATATTAAAGACAAATATGAAGCTTCTCTTAAGATTCATGTCTGTGGCCGTGCAGCGTGGCTCTTCCAGAAAGCACACAAGGAATTATATGTCCGCAATGACCCACAGAATCCTCTGATTGAGTTTAAACCGATATTTCTGAAGAAGTTCTTAGAATCGTTCAGTGAAAAAGATCAGTGCCAGAAGAGGGCAGGAGAATTCACAGAGACTTGTGTGAAGCCAGCAGTTGAGGACTACGTCACCAAAAGGCTTTATCCAGATATTGCAGATGAAATGATGACAGGAGAAAGAGGAGTGGTACAAATGGCACACCTGGAGAAAAAACTCCTTTCTGAGATTGTCAAAACAATAATTACGGCAATCAACAACTGCTCAAAGACTGTGGACATAAAGGCATTCATAAAAGAATTATGCTCTGGTCTTAGAACTCAGCTGGTCATTCCAAGAAATGCTTTAGGTATCTTTTTGTTTCTCAGTGATGACAAGACAGACCAGTTTGCCTACAACCTCGTAGAGTTGATCAAGGAAATGGAAGTGTATTTAGCTCAGGGGTATGACAACAAAACAGGAGTCACGCACATCACTGAAAGAATTACACACCTGCCCTCTAAACCCCATGAGCTGCTTTTCTCTGGACTGGGGAACAGTGTCCCTCCTGTGGGACACCCTGTGAAGCAGGCTGCCAGGACCACTGGTCAGGGTGCTGATGAAGTTCAACAGTGAGTTTGCAAAAGCTTACCGTGCCCTACCTGGTACAGGAGGTAGAGAAGTCGTTTAGTAATCAGAAAGTTGCTAGTTCAATTCCCTTTTGTAGCGTCCTTGAGCAAGACACTGAACCCCTAATTGCTCCTGATGTGCAGTGTGCCATCAGTGTAAAATGTAAAATGTGGTTTCATCCTTGTAAGTCGCTTTGGATAAAAGAGTCTGCTAAATGACAAAATGTAAATGTAAATGTACCTGCAGATATCCCAGAGGCCTGGAAAACACTTACAGCAGAGGATGCACTGAGAAGCCTGAGAGAGTCATTTAACATGCACTAATGCAAACTTTATGGGGGAGTAACAGCTATATATGGTGTTAGTAGACATGACATGTGAATCAGGCCAGAAGGGAACCATCACACATGGCATCAGTGATGGGGGAACATGGAGAATGTGCTCAAGATTAAACAAGTCAGATGTTGGGGATATTATTCAATATGATTGTCAAATCAAATAACATGTCTAAATGAGTTAAAACACACACGTCATCAGAATGACGAACTTGATTATTCTGGTCTTTAAGATGTTGAAATATGAAATGTGCTTCCCTTCGGTACTCTTTGGGGGGATTTTGAGAAAATTCTTGACTTGGTTCAGTTGCTTGCAGTTTGTAGTGTGTGTAGCACCACATGCACGCACGCACGCAAACACACACGCACACGGACATGCACACGCACACACACACACGCACACACACACACTGCAGTTAGTACAGTTCAGTACCTGATTATTTTCTCTTCTGTTCAAGTGGTTTCATCATGAAGTGAATAAATCACCTTTTAGACCTTATATACAAGTTAGAAATTATCTTCATTTTGTTTCCATGTCACTAGTTATTTGTTTGATTTATTATTGTTACGTTATTATTATATTATAATTTTTTCAAATGAATTTGGATCTTTGTTTAGGTTGAGTGACCACTGATATAACCACAGCAATGGCCTTCAATCAACCCAAGTATGAATATTACCTTCATAGATACTAATGCGTTTCTTTATTCATTGTGTTTTGGGGCTTACTATGGGATTTAAACTCTCCAGCTTTCTATTCCACTCCAGTAATATAACAAAGCTGATTAATCTGCAGTGGTATATGATTTAATGACCCAGTTAACAAGTGTGTTCACTGACATGTATTCAATAAATGGCACAACAATCATATTTGTGTGATGACTATATTTTGCTTAGCTTTGTTTTGAATAGACAACATATGTTTGTGTTTCTTTCTCACACAAATAGTAGTTGGCTGTTGAATGTAACATTGATCAAATTTCAGGACATGGACTACAACTACAAGGACTGAAATAGTGTTGGATGGTGTGTGTGTGTGTGTGTGTGTGTGATCTCTATATGATGCATACATTATAACATACAACACTCAGTAGTATACTATGGCCGCTAGATTTGTTCTGTAATTCTCAAATACGTGTCACACTACTCATTTGTTTTTTTTCGATACCGGTGCTTAACCGATACTTTTAAAACGATACTTGAACTTAAAACGAGCCTGAACCGATACTTAAAAAAAAAAAAAAAACGACGAACAAAACGACGATTGACGACATTAAAGAAAGGCTTTTTTTATTGCCAAGGCAAATTTTTTTCTTCAAATTGAACAATATATTAACTGTTTAAGGTATACTATAAATATAAATAAATACAAAACACTTGGCTTCAAACTACAGCTTCAAACCTTTTAACTTCAAACTATAAACAATATATTAAAAGTTAACAACCGTTTACTTTAATAAATAAATAAATACAAAACACACACACACACTGTACACACACTACAGCTTCAAACTTCAGTAATTATTTTGCAGAAATATGAGCATAATGCCTTCGGAGTCAAAAATGTATTATTTTGTTTGCATTTATTTCATGAAATGTCACCATTTTCTGATTTGTTTATACCTATCTTTTCTATCTTGTTTATACTTAATCTTGTTATTTGAACCCACTGGGTACGTGAATTTGTACTGCCCCTTCAGGAGACTAGGTTTAGGGTTGCTGGCATCTCCGTTTAGTCTTCAGTCTGCGGTTGCTGATCTGCCTTTGACTCTTGCCTTCTCTCCCCCCTTTACACGCATTTTTTTGTTGCATTGCTGCACGTCGCGTTGTTTGAATCTTTTTGTGCGAAATACAGCCACACTTTTGACCGTTTACCTTTAGGCATTTTCTCTGTTAAATTGATGGCTAGCTCTGGTTCTGCTTGCTCTGTGAAATGCTGCCTACTCTTCGCTGTCATAAGACTGTTGCTATGTAATCACCAATGAGCGTTAGCGACACAGGCCAAAGTTTACATTGGGAGATGGGGCAGTTTTATATGTGCCCCATGAAATCTGCCTAGCAACCCAAAAAAGTATTAATACAGATCGTACTCAGACAGATCTACGCCACTAACGTTACTGCTCGTTAGCTATCGCTAGTTTTGTACTATTTTGGAACCAGCCTTCGTGTTTCATGTTGCAGCCTGAAATAATTCCTGTTTATAAGACTACTAGTGCTGTCAGTTTAACGCGTTATTAACGGCGTTAACGCAAACCCATTTTAACAACGTCAATTTTTTTCTTTTTTTAAGGTTTTTTTTTCTTTTCTTTTTTTTTTTTAGATTAACCTTTTTTTTTTGGCCTCGCAAACTGTAGTTTTTTTCAAATGATGTTGCAACAACTAGTAAACTTAGAAAAACTACAGCACCACGCCGGATCTAGCTAGACCGGAAGCAAAACAATAGGCACGCTGTTTGGGCTTGGAAGCCGGCCAATAGTAGTAGGCTAACGTTACGGTTTGAGTGAATGGTGAGCGCGATACGGCGAAATGGATGATAAAAAGCTTCTGAATGGAAAGTTTACTTTTAAAAGTTGTGTTGTGCAAAAGAAGCGAGCTTCACTCTCCGTTTGAGTAGCTGGCTGAAAGCAAAGAAGTAGTAGGCTTACCTTTTATTGGTTACCTACCGTAATTTCCGGACTACAAGCCGCTACTTTTTTCCCACGCTTTGAACATCGCGGCTTAAACAATGACGCTGCTAATTTATGGATTATGATACCTGTGACTGTATACGGTGGCTTTGTGTTTGCAGTGGCTTTGTGGAGCTAGAATACTAGCATGGATGCAGCCGCATCGATTTCTCAGTATCTCTCAATAACTTAACTAATGTCAAAATAACCTCTGTCTACCGGTGTAGACAGAACACAACTCAAAACACTTTAGAAAATAAACTAAAAGTTTACAACAATACAAATCGTCTCGGTTACTTACGTAACCTCAGTTCCTTAAGCAGGAACAAGACATAACAGTATGGTACATGACGTCAGTCATGAGCCCAAATCGAAGCATTTATCTGACCTGACCTGAAAGGCTGCGAGATCTGTCAATGCGCGCTCCTGAGCCCGCCCCCTCAGGAGTTCATATCTTGAATCGCGCACCACAGATCAGCCTTAGAAAGAAACTGAGCAAGACAATCAATCCAAGGTAAGACTGTACACGCCAACTTTGTTATGTCTGGTTCCTGCTTAAGGAACCGAGGTTGCTTAAGTAACCGAGACGTTCCTTTTCGCAGTTCACTGCGACATAACAGTATGGGACCCTATACATTCCCACGTGATAATACAGTGGCAGCCAATCACACACACCAGCTTATTGAAGCCTTTGCCCTCATAGAGGTTCATACGGCCGCTGGCGGTGAACATATTAACAGGGCAACCTTTATCATAGGCGGCATGGATCCGTGATCCTGCGCCTGTAGGAAACCACCCTGCAATGTTTCATGTGCAACATAACATGTAGACACCAATGAACACACTTATCATATATATCGTTCTCAGGCCAGGGGATTCAGAGATCGCTCGCCTGCAGAACGCCATGTAGAAAACTAGGTTCAGCCACATCTAACATATAGAATCTAATGAAAGTGTGGCGAGAACTCCAGCTTGCAGCTTTGCAAATATCTTCCACTGAAACGCCCTTTAGCAAGGCCCAGGAAGACGAGACCCCCCGCGTAGAGTGCGCATGCAACTTCTCCGGGGTATCTAAAGACAAGCTCTTGTAAGACAACACGATAGCTTCTACTATCCAACGGAAGAGGCTCGGTTTTGATAGAGGTCTGCCTTTTGCACGTGCACCAAAGCACACAAATAGCTGATCTGACTGTCTGAAAGCTCTAGTGCGTTCCACGTAACAGCGGAGAGCGCGCACTGGACAGAGCTTATTCAAACGTTCCTCCTCTGCAGACGCAAAGGGAGGAGGCGAGAAAACTGCTAATTCAATCACCTGATTGCGGAATGGGAATAACACCACCAGCAGATCCCAAGAGGCTATGAGGTATCTCTCTGGCACCCTGAGCCGTCTCACCCCCGCCATAAAGCGTGACGCTAGCGGGTGACTGCCAGGATAACTGCCATTAATGCCTGCGTGGCAGGCTGAAATGGCAGCCAGGTACACTTTGAGAGTGGAAGCCGCCCTCCCCTCATCAAACAACTGCTGTAGGAATTCTAGAATAACGCCCAGCGCGCAGTTAATGGGGTCATGCTGCCACGCAGCGCACCATCGTTCAAAACTGCGCCACTTCAGCGTATACAGAGCCCGTGTCGACACCGCTCGGGCACTCTGTATTGGCTCTGAGACGCCACCACTCCGGATGGGGGTGCCACACTGTCCTGTGCGCCTGCGTTAGGAGGTCTCTCCGCAGAGGCAGCTCCCAAGGCTGCTGCACTGACATATTGACTAGATCTGCCGCCCACGGCTGATTGGGCCAGTGGGGGGCTATCAATATAAATTCTCTGCCCTCGTCCGTTACCCTGCACAACACTTGCTGGAGGAGCGGAATCGGGGGAAAAGCATATAGGCGTAGATCTGGCCACTGGTGGCCCAGCGCGTCTATGCCCAGTGGGGGATTGTCGCCCCCTAGCGAGAACCAGAGCGGGCAGCAGGTGTTCTGCCTGTTTGCGAAAAGGTCCACCTGCGCCCTGAAAAAACGCACCCAGATGTGTTCTATCACCTGTGGGTGTAGACACCAATCTGCTGCTCGAGGATCACCCCTCGATAACAGGTCCGCACCGTAGTTGAGGTGACCTGGTATATAAACTGCCCTGAGGGAAAGGACGTGCCTCGCTGCCCACAGGAGCAGGCGAGTCGCCCAATGGTGCAGTGACTGGGAGTGCACTCCGCCTTGACGATTTATATACGCCAAGGCCGCAGTGTTGTCCGTCCTCACTAACACATGCTGACCACTCAGTCTGGGCAGAAAGTGTCGTAGAGCCAGGACTACTGTCCGCAGTTTAACACATTTATATGAGACGCGGCCTCTGTCACAGACCAGAGACCGTTCACGCCTCTCCCCTCGCAGACCGCTCCCCACCCCTTGGTGGAAGCGTCTGTGGTCACTACTACGCGACGCGACACTATGCCCATAGTGCCCGACGCAGCGAGAAACCAGGGGGTTCTCCAGATTGCCAGGGCTTTCCTGCATCTGGAGGACACCATTACTCTGCGGTGCCTGTCTTTGACTGCGTTGAGCCTCAAAGACAGGTACCATATTTGGAACGGCCGCATACGCAACATCCCCAGCGGGAGCGCGATAGCGGCTGACGCCATCATTCCGAAAAGGCGTTGGCAGCACAGCGACGAGACTGACTGTCCCAGTCGGAACTGGCGCACGCATGCTTTGATGGCATTTATTCGTTCTCGAGACAGCCTGACCTCCATGGAGGTGGAGTCTAGAACCATGCCTAGGAAATGCGTGATTTGCTTTGGGCACAGAACGCTTTTTTCCCTGTTTATCACAAAGCCCAGTCGATACAGGTGCGCCACCACTAGATGGGCGTCCTGCACCGCTGCGGCCTCTGAATTAGCAGCTATTAACCAGTCGTTCAAATAATTGTATCGCGTAAGCCGCGTAGACGTAATGGGGCGATGGCTGCTTCTACGCACTTTGTGAATACCCTCGGCGCCAGAGCTAAGCCGAACCGGAGTGCGTTTAATTGGTACGCTATTCCTCCGAATGCAAACCTCAGATATCTCCGATGTCTGTGGTGGATCGGAACGAATATGCGTCTTTTAAGTCTATCGTGATAAACCAATCGTTTGGCCTTATAAACTGCACAAGCCGGCGTGGGGTCAGCATTCTGAACCGTAGCGGCATGAGTGCTTTGTTTAACACAAGTAGATCTAATATTGGCCGATAATTCCCATCCTTTTTGGGGACCAGGAAGTAACGGTTATAGAAGCCTGAAGCTTCCTCCTCGGGAGGAACTATGCTTATCGCTTCTTTTCTGAGCAGGGAGACTATCTCTTCCCGTAGGAAGTGAGACTGTTCCGGCTGCACCACGGATTGGATCACTCCGCTGAATGGCGGAGGGGGACGGGCGAATTGCAGCACATAACCCTTTGTGATCGTTCTCAGCACCCATAGTGAGACTGCGCATGCGCGCCAACTCGCCGCACAACCAGCCAGGTTGTGCTTTGAGTTGAATTTGTCGGGAACTAACCCGCTCATGGTCAATGAGTCTAAGCCTAGATCTGCACCCCGCCTAGGGAGGGGGATGAGATCTGGGGTTGCCCCCTCATGGTTTTGAAAAAAATTGGGGGGTGCGATTGCACTGTGTGCATCGCGGGGGGAGTCGCACAAGCATGTCTGAGCACTGCGCCATCTGGGACAGGAGTTAGGACATATGAGTGTGGTGCTTGTGAGAACCTGCTTACCGTGCTGGACATGCTTTTCACATGTGAGCGACGGGCTGATTTCTGTGGAGGCGGTGTGGGCTCCACCGATCCCCCCTGTGTGTCCACTGGCTGACTGTCACCATCAGGAAGCCTGAGGCTTACCTCTGCCCCGCCCGCGGCGAGTGGTGTACTGTCGCGGGGCCTGGGCTGCGCCCTGGGCAGGGCGCGCAGCTGGCTGCTGCTGGGCTGCAGGCTGAGCTGGAGGGCGGAAGGGGTGTCTCTGCCAGCCTCGCCTGGTGGGCACCTTTGCTGGAGGAGCTGGCGAGCGGAACCCGCTTCGCTTTTGGCCCTGTGTGGGCGTGGTGTGTCCCGAAGAGGACGTCTCACCCGGGCCGCTAGAGCGAGGCATCCAAGCCTGGAATACCTCTCTGCTCTTTTGCTGCTCCTTGAACCTGGCAGCCATTGTGACTACGGCTTCACCGAAGACGCCCTGGACAGAGATCGGGGCGTCGAGGAGTGGAGCTTTCTCCCTGACCTCTGGGTAGCCACCGCGGTACCCATCACCCTCCCCAGTGCCTGTGAGGTGCACCGGGTCAGTCGGAGTGACAGATCCGTCGCGCGATCCTCCCCCAGCGACAAGGCTAGCTCAGTCAGGAGCTTTGCCTGGTAGCGCTGCAGTGGCGCCGCCGTATTGATCGTGCCTTTTCTGCCAGCTGAGCCTGGTGCCTGGCCACCCGCGTAGGCAGGAGAGGCTTCTGGCCGAGGCGCATCGTGGGGGAGGCGGGCGAGAGGTAGCCCGCTACTGCATCCTCCACCTTAGGGAAGGAGAGGTAGCCGCTCTCACTAGCCCTGTGAAGTTGCATGTAGGGCGCGAACCCCGGCACCGGGGCACGGCCCGAGTATGGGGTCGCCTGCAGTTCCTCGTGCAAGGCAGTCGGGGTAGTGTCTGGACATCTTTATTCTGAAAGTAGAAGAAAGTATTAATACACAAGCACACTATTAGCAAGCTAGCAGGCTAGTCAGAAACTTAGCCAGCTAGGCAGCTAGGATAGCGGCTACTACTTCCAAAATTAAGTTGAGTCAACGAATTTTGCAGCGCCCTGAGCTAGTGAGGGTTAAAGAACCCGAATAACTCACCAACCCGTAGAGAGCAAAAGCACACAAAACTCTTTGACTTAGCGTAGAGGATGTACTCGGAGCTGGCACTTCGTCTTGCAAATTGTTTCAAAGAGGGTGATCTGTGGTGCACGATTCAAGATATAGACTCCTGAGGGGGCGGGCTCAGGAGTGTGCGCGGACAGATCTGGCGGCCTTTCAGGCGTGAATGGATAAATGCTTCGATTTAGGCCCATGACTAGTGTCATGTACCATACTGTTATATCGCAGTGAACGGCGATAAGGAACTTGCTGTAGTTGCACAGAGTTTTGCTGGTGGTGATCATTGACTGAGACAGGGATGCATGCATTTTGGAAGAAGTGGTGATTTAATTAATTTTGTATCAAAGCAATGCAAATCTCCAGTTTAGTTCACATAGTCTACTGATATGGTGAAAGTGTTTTGAAAGTAACTGAAAATGAAAGATTCTTGGTCTGTGTGCAGTCCATATGGACTTAGGTAGTAAGGCATAAAGACATACATTAGAGGGTCAGGGCTTTTAGATACTAAGGGCAACTACAACTTCATCCAGCTGGGATGTAAATATCTTTGAATAAAACTATAATGTTCATGTTATTTTATTTGAGGTGCTAGTTGAAGCTGGTGTTTGTATTGAGGGGAATATTTAATGTAACAGTAAAGCTATTGAAATCTTCTATTACTACAATATTAACCAATCAAACAGTTTGCCTGAGTTTTTGACAACCATTCTCACACCATATGTTTTTGTGTGTCATATGGCAAATGCATTTCAACATCAAACTGCATCCATTTTGTGTATATCACTCAATGACCTGTTTTAAAACTCTAAGTTGAAGAAATGGCGTTTAAGTAAAGAGGATAAAGTGCCAGTGCTTAGACTGTAGACTATGATAACTACAGTGTCAGCCAGAAGCATGCATTCACAGGTGACTAGAAGAGTTAATTAGCGCCCCCTGTGGGGAGGAAAAGCATAGACATAAAGAGAGTGGACATTTTAACCAGGTAGTGTAGTAGAACAAAGACATGAAAGCAATGTAACCCAGTACAAACAGCCACATATGTTTTAACCCCCAGAACTCCTTCTTCATAAGCTGCTGTCAACCTTGGGCCTGGGGGATCTTCATGGAGGGAAGCTCACACTCAGCTCAGTCCTGGAGATCAATAGTAACACAGTGTCTGACAAACCAGCACAAAGTCTGGAGCAGCTACCATGGACATTCTTAAGGAAACTGATGATGGCCAATTTAACCCTTGTATGGTATTCGGGTCTGTGGGACCCGTTTTCATTTTTTATCCTAACAAAAATAATATGATTAATTATTTTTTCAGACTCATTGGCTTTGGCTCATTTTCTGCAAAGAACATATATCAGACCAAATTTTCATTGACCGCACACCAGATTTATCTGAGGATGGACTCACCACAGAATTTGAGAAAATGTGGGAAGGAATCATGTCTGAGCTATCGGCAGTAAATGTCAGATTCTTGTCTGCAAAACTAATGTGTATCAGTGACCAGTGCAGTGACACTTCAGACCTTTGTATAAGTATATATATAGAGAGAGTTTAGAAAATGGTCTTAATATGTTTTTTGCTCGGGGTCAGGTTTTTATTGTTTGTTTATTTTATTCATTATCATTAGCTTTTACCAAATCTCTCTCAGCACACAGAGTCGCTTCAACTTTACCCTTTTAAAACAGCCGCTTGATGAAGACTCATTTCAGAAGTACAGTGATTTTACAGGATCACATGGAACATTCATGAAAAACTGGATGAAGCAACAAATCATTGAGGAAATGTCATCAGCTGGACAGATGGCAGGCCTGGAGAAAAAACTCCTTTCTGAGATTGTCCAAAGAATAATTCAGACAATCAACAGCTGTTCAAAAACTGTAGGCATAGAGGCATTCATATAAGAATTCTGCACTGGTCTAAGAAGTCAGCTGGTCATTCCAAGAGATGCTTATTCTCAGCGATGCTAAGGCAGACCAGTTTGCCAAAAACCTCATAGAGTTTATCAAGAAAATGGAAGCGCTTTTAGCTCAGGGGTATGCCAACAAAACAGACATCTCTGAAATAATTACATACCTACCCTCTAAACCCCATGAGCTGCTTTTCTCTAGACTGGGGAACAGTGTCTCCTGTGAAGCAGGAGGTCAGGACCACAGGTCAGGGTGCTGATGAAGTTCAACGATGAGTTTGCAGAAGCTTATAGTGCCCTACCTGCAGATATCCCAGATGCCTGGAAAACACTTACAGCAGAAGATGCACTGAGAAGCCTGAGAGAGTCATTTAACATGCAGTAATGCAAACTTTATGGGGGAGTAACAGCCTTATATGGTGTTAGCAGACGTGACGTGTGAATCAGGCCAGAAGGGAACCATCAAATATGGCATCAGTGATGGGGGAACATGGAGAATGTGCTCAAGATCAATCAAGTCTGATGTTGGGGATATTATTCAATATGATCGTTAAATCAAACAACATGTCTAAATGAGTTAAAACGTCATCAGTATAAGATTATGTGTTTTAAATTCACCAAACTGGGGATGAACATGGTGAAGTTTGCGACGTTAACCACAGCAAAGGGTTATTATTATTAAAGGAAATTATTCGTCAAATCCAAAATGATGTCTCAGTTTAGAAAATGGTCTTAATACTTTTTTGCTAGGGAACATATTTAATTACTATTTGTTTATTTTATTCATTATCATAAGCTTTTACCAAATCTGTTTCGGGACCCTTTAGGTTGAATGACCAACTTGATTATTCTGGTCTTTATTGTCTTTAAGATGTTGAATAATGAAATGTGTTTCCCTTCAGTACTCTTGGGGGATTTTGAGAAAATTGTTGATTTTGTTCAGTTGATGGCAGTTAGTAGTTCAGTACCACACACTGCACATACATACACAAACACACTGCAGTTAGTAGTTCAGTACCTGATTCTTTTCTTTTCTGTTCAAGTGGTTTCATCATGAAGTGGATAAATCACCTTTTAGACATTTTCACATACAGGTTAGAAATTGTCTTAATTTATATCATTTCTGATATAACCACATCAATGGCCTTCAATCAACCCAGTTTAATTCATGTTGTGTAATTGACACCAAGTATGCATATTACCTTCAAAGATACTAATGTGTTTCTTTATTTATTGTGTTTGGGGCTTACTATGGGATGGCAGTTTAACCATATGATGTTAGGATGTGTGTTTCTAGCTAGCGGAATGAGAGGTTATTCAGACAGAACTCTTTGCTCTTTAAACTCTCCAGCTTTCTATTCCACTCCAGTCATATTACAAAGCTGATTAATCTGCAGTGGTATGTGATTTAATTACCCAGTTAACAAGCGTGTTCACTGACATGTATTCAATAAATGGCACAACAATCATATTTGTGTGATGACTATTTTTCTTAGCTTTGTTTTGAATAGACAACATATGTGTGTGTTTCTCTCTTACACAAATAATAGCTGGCTGTTGATTGTTCATGGCTAATGTAACATTAATCAGATTTCAGGACAAGGACTACAACTACAAGGACTGAAATAGTGTGTAACACATTTGTAGTCGAGGATGTAATGTTTTGCGTGAGCAGGGCTTTGAAGATGATTTAATGTGTGTGTGTGTGTGTGTGTGTGTGTGTGTGTGTGTGTGTGTGTGTGTGTGTGTATCTATATGATGCAAACATTATAACACACAACACTGTTTTAACACACAACACACAGGAGTATACTATGGCCGCTAGATTAGTTCTGTAATTCTCAAATACGTGTCAGACTACTCATGAATGCATTTTGTGATTTACATATAAATGACTTACTCCATAAATACACACACACAAATTTCATTGCACACCAATGACAACATCCACATGTAAAACTTTGAAGGTTTTCTGATACACACAAATATTTCTCATTTTAAATACAACATTTAACAGAAATTTACAAAAATGAGTATTGAGATGCATTTGCTATTTACAGACAAACCTTCATTGACACACTGCTTATCATTGTGAACTACACAGCATATATGTGTGTGTGTGTGTGAAGGACACACTGCTTATCATCATCACTATGTGTTTAGGAGGAATAAAACACACAAGTCCAACAAAATAAAGTTTAAGGGTTCTTTATCTGATAAAAAGGATTTAATTTCAGTAGCTTCCAATTTGCTTCAGTACTAAAATAAAATAACAGCTAAATCATCACATGTACACAGGCCCCCAAAAGCTTCTCCCAAAACTGTGGCCAGAACTGTGTGTGCGAGTGAGTGTGTGTGTGTGTGGGGGGTGTGTGTGTAGATCTCTAGATCAGTTGGATCAGTGGTGTGTGTGTGTGTGTGTGTGTGGATCTCTAGATGAGTTGGATGGTGTTGTGTGTAGATCTCTAGATGAGTTGGATGGTGTTGTGTGTGTGTGTGTAGATCTCTAGATGAGTTGAATGGTGTTGTGTGTGTGTGTGTGTAGATCTCTAGATGAGTTGGATGGTGTTGTGTATGTGTGTGAGACTGTGTGTGGATCTCTAGATGAGTTGGATGGTGTTGTGTGTGTGTGTAGATCTCTAGATGAGTTGGATGGTGTTGTGTGTGTGTGTGTGTGTGTGTAGATCTCTAGATGAGTTGGATGGTGTTGTGTGTGAGTGTGTAGATCTCTAGATCAGTTGGATGGTGTTGTGTGTGTGTGTGTGTGTGTGTGAGAGTGTGTGTGGATCTCTAGATGAGTTGGATGGTGGTGTGTGTGTAGATCTCTAGATGAGTTGGATGGTGTTGTGTGTGTGTGTGTGTGTATGGATCTCTAGATGAGTTGGATGGTGGTGTGTGTGTAGATCTCTAGATGAGCTGGATGGTGTTTAGTCTCTGGCCCCTGGTGTGGGGGGGTGATGGTGGTGGGGGTGGCATCATGTAGCGGACTCTCTTCCAGATGCGTGAGGTGGGGGAGTTTGCTCCTCGCGCTCCCAACTCCCACCTGATGGGGGCGCTCTTCCTCAGCAGCAGCTGCAGGCCAGGGGGGGGCTGTGTGTGTGAGAGACTTTCTGACTGTGTGTGCGTTTGCCAGTGTGTGTGTGTGTCCAGGTGTGTGAGATTCTGTGAATGTGTGTGTGTGTCCAGGTGTGTGTGTGTGAGTTTCTGTAATTGTGTGTGTGTGTCCAGGTGTGTGAGATTATCTGATTGTGTGTGTGTGCGCAGTTGAGTGTGTGTGAGATTTTGTGACTGTGTGTGTGTGTGCCCATCCCCCACCTGCACCACGATGACACTGATGGTTTCCTGTACCAGAGCACTGTGAACCCCCATCTGCCAATCAAATTCCTCCAGGGGTGGGGCCACCCCCTTACCCCCACACGACCCCACTGCTGTCATGACAACCAGCAGTCGCCGGCTGAGGCGCATGCACCGTTCCACCTGCTCTGCCTGGTCTGGTGATGTCACAGAGAGGGGCGGAGACAGAGAAAGACAAGCCAACCAATCATACATTAGGAAGAGGTCAAATGCAGCCGCTTTAAAGTTTGCCTTGTTAAGCCCAGTGTACAGGTCAGGCACCAAAACATTTCTGTGGTAAATCTAGGCCTTTTGTGTAGCTTTTGCCTGCCTTGAACGAGCCCGCCAGCATTACTTAGCCACCTAGCTCCATCAAGACAGGCAAAAGATACAACAACAGAGCAGGCAATTCAGTCAGCGTTTATCAAACTGAAATATCACCGCCTCGTTACCTACAGAGATGCTAAACACTTTGTTAGCTTGATAGCCGTAGCTGTTGGAAGAATGCACATTGTACTTCTCATCATCTAACACATGACATGGTCTGTACCCCTCACCCCCCTTCCAGACAAATTTATTTGGTTTATGTCATTCTTGCCAAGTGACTTTTATCACCTGATGTTAGACATATATATTAGATATTAGACTGGGATAGGGATTAGACTAGATCATGTTGGACTAAAGTTAAAGCTGACTAGACACACACACACACACACACACAAACGCATGATCACACACACACACACACACACACACACACATGACGCGCACACACACACACACACACACACACACACACACACACACACACACACAGACACGCTCACCTTCCCCAGGTAGGTCGTCTCTGCCGTGGATGAAGAGTTTGTATCCACACTGATCTTCCAGAACCGCAGGCAGAGTGAAGCTGAGAAACACTGAGAGAGCGTTCTCACACACACACTCTCGCGGATACACCACATAAGCGTCATACACCTTACCGTCTGAAACACACACACACACACACACACACACACGTTAGAGCGTCCTCACACACACACTCCCGTGGATACACCACATAAGCGTCATACACCTTACCATCTGAAACACACACACACACACACACATCAGAGCGTCCTCACACACACACTCCCGCGGATACACCACATAAGCGTCATACACCTTACCATCTGAAACTCACACACACACACACACGTTAGAGCGTCCTCACACACACTCTCCCGTGGATACACCACATAAGCGTCATATACCTTACCATCTGAAACACACACACACACGTTAGAGCATCCTCACACACACACTCCCGCGGATACACCACATAAGCGTCATACACCTTACCGTCTGAAACACACACACACACACACACACTTTAAAGCCTCCTCACACACACACTCCCGTGGATACACCACATAAGCGTCGTACACCTTACCGTCTGAAACACACACACACACACACACACACACACACACACACACACACACACACACACACACGTTAGAGCATCCTCACACACACACTCCCGCGGATACACCACATAAGCGTCTTACACCTTACCATCTGAAACTCACACACACACACGAACACACACACACACCTTAGAGCGACCTCACACACACACTCTCTCATCTCATCTCTCACACATCACTGCTTACTAGGCGTACTTATTGTCGCATGAGTCCGTTTAACAAATTCAATGATTACACATTATTGATCCACTGATGAGGTGAAACATGACAAACTATTGATTAGACAGATTTAGCACAGCTCCATTATGTTAATAGACACATTTAATAGACTTTTGTCATGATAATTCATGACGTGATCTCAAAGGCTCTAGGTGAGTTGGCGTGGAATGACCCCTTACCATCTCAAACACACACACACACACACAAAGAGTTTTACCTTCAATCCTTCGAGCACGTCGGAAGAGAAGAGCCACATCGATAGCAAACCACTTCACTGCCATGGCAACCAAGAGGAGGAACAGCAGCACACACACACACACCAGGACCACAGACGGGAGGGACTCTGATAGACAGACATATGAGAGTGTGTGTGGGTGTGTGTGTGAGCATATAAAACATGAACATACACACACACACACACACACACACACACACATAAACACACACACACACAGTCTTACCCTCTACTTTAAGTGTGATGATGACAGAGTTCCATTCCACCAGGTTGTCGGCCAAACATCTGAAGTGTGTCTGAAGGTCCTGATGAGACACTCTACTGATGATCAGCACAGCCTGATACACTCGCTCACTGCCCTTGTCCTCCCTACACACACACACACACACACACACACACACACACACACTCACTCTACTGATGAT